>NC_048225.1:14515642-14562575 GCF_002007445.2 Ailuropoda melanoleuca | reverse complement strand
ATTGTTGGGCACTGCAGGGGTCAGAGCTGCAGGCCAGAGCAGCTTCTCCCAAAGGGGCTCCCATTTCTTGCAACGCCTGGAGAGCTTAGGTGGGGAGCCTTGGGGTAGTGCCCACCCTTAGAGCCTGTCCTTTTGTTTCCAGTATGACATCAGCAACGGTGGTCAGCCAGGTGGTGGAGGAGAGTATGAAGTTCAGGTGAGTAAGCCCACATCCTCCTGGGAACTCCAGGGCTCTGTTGTCCCCACAACTGGCTACGACCTCCCCTCTCTGGGCCTCTGTCTCCTCCCATGTATGTGGGTCCACAGGGAGGAGGCTGACTGGAGCTCCTTTGTACCCCTGGGGCTAGGCAGTTCTAGAGCCTCTGTGTGGGGATCCCACTACCCCTAAAAGGATGTGGGGCCTTCCCCAGAGATCTTGCCTCACTGGTCTGGTCTCTCTCCAGGAGGGCTTTGGCTGGACCAATGGAGTGGTCCTGATGCTCTTGGACTGCTATGGTGACCGGCTGAGCTCGGGGACCCAGACAGCTTTCCTGGAGCCCCACTGCCTCACAGCTGCCCTTCTGCCCAGCTTCCTGCCACAGTGATGGGCCTCCCTGCCCCGTCTGCCTCATTAAACTTCTTTGTGAGTCCCTGCCTTCTCCTGCCTCTTCATCCTCCATGCCCCAGCCAATCCTTGGAGTGGGGTCAGGGTAGGAACCTAGAAGTCATGGGTTGGGCCCTTGTCCCTCCTGGAACATCAGTAAGGAGGAAATCCTGTTTTGTGAGGACACAGTCCCATACCCCATGCAACCTGGCCTCCCAAACATGCACTCCAAATGCTTTATCGTTCTATTGAATGGCATACAAATACTGAAAATCACCCAGCCCCGGTTTCCCAGCTACAGTGGGCCCAAAGTGCTGTGAAGGAAGGCAGGGAGGTGGGTTCAAACACTGCCTCCCTGAACTATCCTTTCCAAAGAGTCCAAATTTGAATGTATTAGTGTATGCCCCTGGGCACTTTTGAAAACAGTACAGGAATACTGGCACTTATTTTGTAAGCTTTGTGTGCTCAGAGAGGACGGGAGCCCTGCCAAGACCACTGCTATCCCAGGGCGAGAGTGTAAAAGTTGACAAATTGAAGGGATTAGGAGTTCTATGTTAATAGTTGAAGCCTTCAGTGCCACTTTAATGGGTAGAACATCTAGACAGAAGATCATAAAGGAAATTGAAGACCAGCACCGTAAAACAATTAGACCTAGTATATATAGAACTCCATACCCAACAACAGTGGAATGAACATTCTTTTCAAGTGTACATGGAACATTCTCTAGGATAGATCATATGTTAGGCCACAAAACAAGTCCCAGTAAATTTTAAAAGATGGAAATTATAGCTAGTATCTTCTCCAACCATAATGGAATGAAGCTGGTAGTGAATAACAGAAGGAAAACTGGAAAATGTGGAAATTGACGCACTTATAAACAACCAAAAAGTCAAAGAAGAAATCACAAAGAGGGGAAATTAGAAAATACTTAGAGATGAATGGAAACAAGGAGACAACATACCAAAATTTATGGGATGCTGCAAAGGCAGTTCTCAGAGGGAAATTTACGAGAGCAGGTGTCTACATTACAAAAGATCTTAAATCAATAAACTGTCTTATACCTTGAGGAATTAGAAGAAAGCAAGCTAAACCCAAAGCTATCAAGAGTAAATAAAGATTGAATGTAAGGAAATAATACAGAGAATAGAAAATCAAGAGAGGGGCGCCTGGGTGGCACAGCGGTTGGGCGTCTGCCTTTGGCTCAGGGAGTGATCCCGGCTTTATGGGATCGAGCCCCACATCAGGCTCCTCTGCTATGAGCCTGCTTCTTCCTGTCCCACTCCCCCTGCTTGTGTTCCCTCTCTCACTGGCTGTCTCTCTCTCTGTCGAATAAATAAAAATCTTTAAAAAAAAAAAAGAAGAAAATCAAGAGAGAAAATCAAACCTGAAGTTGTTTCTTTGAAAAAAAAATAGATCTTTTTAATTTTTTTTTAAAAGATTTTATTTACTTATTTGACCGAAAGAGAGCACAAGCAGAGAGAGAGGGAGAAGCAGACTCCACACTGAGCAGGGAGCCGGATGCGGGGCTCAATCCCAGGACACTGACATCATGACCTGAGTGGAAGGCAGACACTAAACCAACTGAGCCACCCAGGTGCCCCAAGAAAATAGATCTTTAGCTATGGAAAAAAGTGACAAAGACAAAAAGAAGATACAAATAACTAAAATCAGAAATGAAAATGGAGACACCACTACGGATCTTACAAAAATAGAGAAAACTGTGGACATTGTGTGCCAACCATTGGATAACCACTACGAAATGGACAAATTCCGAGAAACACACAAGTTATCCAAACCGATGCAAGAAGAAATAGAAAATCTCCACAGATTTATAAAAGTAAAGAGATTATAATAAAACCCTGACAATGAACGCCACGTGATGGTTAATTTTATGTATCAGCTTGTCTAAGCCAAGGTACCACAGTATTTAGTTAAAAATTATTCTAGATGTTTCTAGAAAGGTATTTTTAGATGAGATTAACCTTTAAATCAGGAGGCTTGAGTAAATTAGCCTTGTCAACCTTAATAAAATGGCCAGTTAGCTTACAGGAAAATGAGTTTATTTGGAAATAGCAGAGGAATTGCAATTCAGGGCTTGCAAACCACAGGCAAGTCCAGACAACAAAGGAGAGGAGGAGTGTTCTTTAACAGAGGAAAGAAGGAAGTTGGGAGGGGCAGTTTGGAGTGACACTCCATTCCAAAGAGCAAGAATTCATAGTTGTAGTGACTTTTCATTGGCTGAGCTGTGGTGATTCTCATTGGCTGGGTTGCTGGGCAAAAGAAAAAACCTTTCTTCCTGCTGGAATATAGAAAGTCAGCTTTGAAGAGTGGCACCTCTGTAAGTATGCCCCTTCAGGACTTCCCAACTATATTCTGAAATGAGATTTTCCTTTATTCATTTCATACCTTCCATATTATGAATGGACCTCATCTGATCACTCTAAGGCCTTAATAGAAAAACACTGACTTCCTGGAAGACGAGGGAATTCTGCCCACCAGACTGCCTTTAGACTTCTCTGGGTCTCCAGCCTGCTGACCTAGCTTGCAGATTTTGGACTTGGAGAGCCTCCACAATCATGTAAGCAAAAATTTAAAGAAAACTCTCTCTCTCTCCACACACACACATTCCACATTCTTTTGTTTCTGTTTCTCTGGAGAATCCTAATACATTCCAAGACCAAGGTCTTCATTGGCCACCTCTACCATACATCTAAATAAGAGTCAAGGGGCGCCTGGGTGGCTCAGTTGGTTTAGCATCTGCCTTCGGCTCAGGGCGCTGGGATCAAGCCCCACATCAGGCTCCCTGCTCAGTGGGGAGCCTGTTTCTCCCTTTCACTCTGCCTCTCCCCTCCATTTGTTCTCTTTCTCAGATAAATAAGATAAAAAGTAACAAAAATAAAGAAGCGTTAACACCAACCCTTCACAAACTCTTCCGAAATAGGATGAAACACTTCCTAATTCCTATGAGGCCGGCCATACCTGATGCTTACGCTATATAAAGATCTCACAAGAAAATTACAGCCTGTATCTTTTATGTATGGGATGCAAAATCCTCAACAAAATACTAACAAACCAAATCCAAGAGTATATTAAGAGGATTATATGCCATGCAAGTGAGATTTATCCTAAGAATGCAAGGACCATTCAGCGTAAGAAAATCAATGTAATGTACTGCGTTAATAGAACAAAGGAAACAAACTACGTGATTATCGATGCGTAAAAGTTATTCGACTAAACCCAACACCCTTCCATGATAAAAACATTCTAAAAACTAGGAATAAAAGGGAAGTTCTACAGAACAATATAGGGAATTCATGAAAAACTCACTTGTAGTATCACACTCAATGGTGAAAGACTGGAAGTCTTCTCCTTAAAATCAGGATTGAGACAAGATGTCTACTTTCACCTTTGCTATTCAACACTGTACCAGAAGTTCTAGCCAAAGCAACAGGACAAGAAAAAGAAAAGGCGTTCAAATTGGAAAGGAAGTATTTTTCCATAGATGACGTGATTCTATATATAGAAAACCCCAGAAGATCCGCAGGAAGGCTGCTGGGTCTGATAAACAGATTCAGCAATGCCACAGGCAGAAGATTAATACTCAGGGGCGCCTGGGTGGCGCAGTCATTAAGCGTCTGCCTTCAGCTCAGGGCGTGATCCCGGCATTCTGGGATCAAGCCCCACATCAGGCTCCTCCTCTGGGAGCCTGCTTCTTCTTCTCCCACTCCCCCTGCTTGTGTTCTCTCTCTCGCTGGCTGTCTCTGTCAAATAAATGGATAAAATCTTTAAAAAAAAAGATTAATACACAAAAATCAGTTGTATTTCTATACAACTGCCAAGAACAATCTGAAAAGGAAATTTAAGAAGCCATCACATGTGCAAACATCTAAAAAAAAATACATAGGAATAAACTTACCCAAGGAGATGAATGACTTCTACAAGGAATACTGCAGAAGTCACAGGAGGACGCGAATTGTATGATTCCACTTACATGAAGTGTCTAGACAGGTAAATTCATAGACACAGAAGATAAAATAGTGGTTTCCAGGGGCCATGGGGAGAAAGGACTGAGGACTTGCTGCTTGATGTTATAGAATGTATCTTTGGGATGACATAAAAGTTTTGATGGGGTGCCTGGATGCTGCAGTTGGTTAGCGTCCATCTGACTCTTGGTTTTGGCTCAGGTCATGATCTCAGGGTAAGAAGATTGAGCCCCTCATCAGGCTCCGTGTTCAGCAGAGCCTTCTTGGGATTCTCTCTCCTCCCTCTGCCCCTCCTGCTTGTGTGTGCTTGCGCTCTCTCTCCCTCCCTCCCTCTAAAATAAATCTTTAAAAAAAAAAGGTTTTGAAAATAAATAGTGGTGATAGTTGGGAAATACTGTGAATATAATACTTTAAATGGTTGAATTGGCAGATGTTATGTGGTATCTATTTAACCACAAAAAAATATTTTTAAAAAGAAAAGAAGGAAGCTTCTCATGTCTTAGAAGAGCAAATATTGTTAAAGCGTCTGTATTACCCAGAGCAATCTACACATTCAGTGCAGTCCCTATCAGAACACCAGCAACATTTTTCACAGAGCTGGAACAAATAATCCTAAAATTTGTATGGAGTCAGAAAAGACCCTGAATAGCCAGAGGAATGTTGAAAAAGAAAACCAAGTCTGGTATCATCACAATTCCAGACTTCAAGCTCTGTTACAAAGCTGTAATCATCAAGACAGCATGGTACTGCCACAAAAACAGACACATAGATCAATGGAACAGAATAGAGAACCCAGAAATGGACCCTCAACTCTACGGTCAACTAATCTTTGACAACGCAGGAAAGAATATCCAATGGAAAAAGACTGTCTCTTCAACAAACAGTGTTGGGAAAATTGGACAGCCGTGTGCAGAAGAATGAAACTGGACCATTTCCTTCATACACAAAAATAGACTCAAAATGAATGAAAGATCTAAATGTGAGACAGGAATCCACCAAAATCCTTGAGGAGAACACAGGCAGCAACCTCTTTGACCTCGGCCGCAGCAACTTCTGGCTAGACACGTCTCCAAAGGCAAGGGAAACAAAAAAATGAACTAGTGGGACTTCATCAAGATAAAAAGCTTTTGCACAGCAAAGGAAACAGTTGACAAAACCGAAAGACAACCTACAGAATGGGAGAAGTATTTTCAAATGACATATCAGATAAAGGGCCGGTATCCAAGAACTATGAAGAACTTCTCAAACTCAACACCCAAAAAATAAGTCCAGTCAAGAAGTGGGCAGAAGACGTGGACAGACATTTCTCCAAAGAAGGCATCCAAATGGCCAACAGACACACGGAAAAATGCTCCACGTCACTCAGCATCCGGGAGATACACATCAAACCCACAATGAGCTACATCGCACCGGTCAGACTGGCTAAAATTAACAAGTCAGGAAACGACAGATGTTGGTGGGGATGCAGAGAAAGGGGAACCCTCTTACACTGTTGGTGGGAATGCGAGCTGGTACAGCTGCTCTGGAAAACAGTATGGAGGTTCCTCAAAAAGTAAAAACAGAGCTACCCTATGACCCTGCAATTGCACTACTGGGTATTTACCCAAGGGATACAAACATAGTGACTCAAAGGGGCACCTGCACCCCAACGTTTGTAGCAGCAGTGTCCACAATAGCCAAACTGTGGAAAGAGCCCAGATGTCCATCCACAGATGAATGGATAGAGAAGGTGTGATATATGTACACAGACACACACAATATATATACGTATACGCATTTGAATATTTTGCGGCCATCAAAAAAAATGAAATCTTACCATTTGCAACGATGTGGATGGAACTAGAGGGTATTATGCTAAACAAAATAAGTCAATCAGAGAAAGACAATTATATGATTTCACCCATTTGTGGATTTTAAGAAACAAAACAGGATCATGGAAGACAGGGAAAAATAAGATGAAAATAGGGAGGTAAACGATTAGAGATTCTTAACTCTAGGAAACAGGGTTGCTGGAGGGGAGGTTGATGGGGGGAATGGGGTAACTGGGTGATGGACATGCAGGAGGGCACGTGATGTAATGAGCACTGGGTGTTACGTGCAACTGGTGAATCACTGAACTCTATCCCTGAATATATGTTAATTAATTGGATTTAAATTAAAAAAATACCCAAAGGAAAAAAGAAGGAAGAGTGTAACCTCTGGAGGCAGGGGTGGCCAGAAGGAGTGGGGCAAGCTAACAGGGCAGAGGTGACCCTTCCGGTGGGGAGGGACAGGGCCAGTTCATGGCAGACGCTGCTCGGGTGTGGACAGCAAGCCTGAGTCCTAAAGGAAAGGTCACACAGTCACTAATCTCAGGTGGTGACCAGGTCATAGCACGTACCTTGCCGTGCACACTCCCCCAACCCCCACCCCTGTGTCATTTCAGGCCTGAGCCATCAATCCAAGAGCACTGCTGCGGCCTCCTCGCGTGCCCCGGCCTCACGCCACACCCAGGACAGAAGCTTGAGCCATTCTGTTTGAAATGTTAAAGGAAAAGGTAACTCTCTGCAGTGGTCGCCTTGGGGCCACCCAAGCCACTGGGCATCTGGGTCACAGATGTGTGACCTAATTGTACCCCTGACACTCTGTGCCCACAGCCCCACTGCCACCCCACCACGTGACTCAGGGAAGGGCCCATGCAGGCTGCCCCTGCGGAGACTGAGACAAGAGGAGAACAAGTAGCAGGTGGGGGTCAGGTGTTGGCCTCTGTGAGCTGAGCCCAGGAGCAGCAAGCTGCAGTGCACAGACCTGGCATCCAGCCCCTCAGGCGGCCACGCCCCAAACGTGGACTTTGGCTGCCCGAGGTAGGTGGGTGAATGCACCCCAGCGAGTGAGAGGTGACAGAGCTGACTCCAGGACCACGGCCACAGCCACCATGCAGGCGAAGACTCGGGAGCTGTGTCTCTTGCTTTTGTTGGGACTGGGGTCGCAGGGCGCCCTGCCCCCACCCTGTGACAGGTAGGAGTGGAGAAGGCGGCTGGGGCAGGAAGGCCAGGGTCAGGAGGTTGGGATGAGATCTCAGGCACTGGGGGGGGGGGGGTCAGCCCTCGGGAGGGAAGGGGAAGGAAGGAGATTAGCTTCCCTGGTGCAGCGGGCTCTGTGCTGGCCACCACCGGACCTCCAGTGCTGGGGACAGGGGCTGCCTCCTGATGCAGGCGCCAGCTGCCCAGTGTCCTCCCGCCCTCTGCCCCTGGCCCCAAGCTCCTCCTCAGACTGCAGGGCTCTCCTGGTTGTTCTGGGGAACAAGTTTCTGCCGATTTTCCGGTTTCCCCAGCCTGGAGGTGAGAGGCAATGTTAGGGCCCAAAAATCGCTCCTAAGTTCAACCTCTGACCTCGGTGACCAAGAGCCAAGTCAAACCTCTTTCCAGAGCCATAGTTCCCTCCCCCAAATAAGACCAGTAAGTGACCCTGTCCTGCCCCTTAGGCTCACAGGGCATCCGTTTCTCATTTAAATGGGTTTCTTGAGCTCTCGCTGTGTCTCTTGGGCTGTAGCAGCAAACAAGAGAAACAAGGTCTTCGTGGACCTGACATAATTAGCAAGGAGAGTACTGATAGAAGCGCGGCTAAACGTCAGCTGCGGTGAGGGAGCCGCTCGGGGTGCGCAGAGGGTGTCTCAGGTGGGCTGGAGTGGACGGTGTCTGCGGCGGAGACGTGCGAGTGGAACTGTGGAAGCAACCATCTCTGTGCAGATCTGGAAGACCGTCCAGGCAGGGAAACTGCCGTGCAAAGACTCTGAGGTCATGACTCAAGAAGGCCTCTGTGGCCAGGACAGAGGTGGGAACAGGCCAGGGGAGAGAGGAAGACCAGGGCTCAGGTGCCAGTGGTAGGACCAGAAAGGTGAGAAGTGGCTCAGGATGGGATATATCTTGCAGGGGGAGCTGATAGGACTCGCTGATGATAGTGGACTGTAAACGAAAGGGGATTACCTGGGATGATTCATAGATTTTGTTCTGAGCGATTGTAATAAGGATTTCAGAGAGGCTGTGTGATCGAGTTTTGTCAAGCATGAGGTGGGTTGCCAAAAGTATGGAAAGAAGACTGTGTCCGGGGGTGGTAAGACCGCCTACAGCTCCGGTGATTGACTGCTCACCAAATAGTTCTGTCCGCTGTTACGTGTATTTGGGTGAAAGGATGAGGATTAAAATCAGGAAAGGTAAATGGCACATAGGGCAGGGTCTAGGAGAGAAGAAACACAAGCTCCAGTTGTCCTCTTCCCGTGGATTTGTATGAATAGCACTTACCTTTTCCAGCAGCATGTGTGACAACACGCATGAAATATGGCCAACCAGGAAGCTCACCTGGGCCTCACGTTCAGGGTTTTCGCTGGGGCTTGGGACAGAGGCGTGGAGTATCTGCATGGCCAATCTTAATTACTCCATCTCCAGGTCTCTAAGTCCAAGTGATACTGGGCGGCCCTTGGTCCTTCTGTGAGTCAGCACATTATTGAACTCGATGGGTTTGGGGGAGCCTCCAATTTGTAGCCAGTTGGTCGGAAGTGGATGTAGCTTGGGGCCCCTTGTTAGCTGGACCAAGGGCTGTCTTGTGGGGGACTGTGCCTCTGGCCTGAGCTCATTGGTTAGTACCAAGATTGGACTGTAGTACTGCAGTTGGTCTCAGAAAATGTGTGATTTGGGGGCGCCTGGGTGGCACAGCAGTTGAGCGTCTGCCTTCGGCTCAGGGCGTGATCCCGGCGTTATGGGATCGAGCCCCACATCAGGCTCCTCTGCTATGAGCCTGCTTCTTCCTCTCCCACTCCCCCTGCTTGTGTTCCCTCTCTCGCTGGCTGTCTCTATCTCTGTCAAATAAATAAATAAAATCTTTAAAAAAATAAATAAAAAATAAATTTAAAAAAAAAAGAAAATGTGTGATTTGCTGGAAGGACCTTGCCTGGCTGGGTCGTGGGGCTCAGGCAAAGCAGGATGAAAGGACAGGGAATGAGCACCCTTTGGGTCCTGGATGGCTGCAGGGTCACCCGTGGTTTGGAACAGCAGCTGTGTTGTGATCGGTTCCTGGAGGTGAAAGTTATCAATGAAGCATGGAGAGGACAGGTCTAACGCCCAGAGTGTTGGCTCACTAGATGCCTAAGAAAATGCGGAATAATAAGAAAAAATTTAAAAATGCAATCCGTGGGTCATTATTATCCTATAATAGCAAAAATGGAAGTGAGAGATGGGCCGAGCTTCGGTTCTGGCCAGTCCAAACCTCAGCCTCTCATCTCGGGGCCCCTGCCTAAGGCATGTGTAGGGGAGGATCCCATTTCTGGCTGGCCTGAGGTGTGGTCACTAGCCTCAGAGCCATTTCCAAAGGAAAAAAAATGATTGTAAAACAACAAATAATGAAGCAGGCTAGACTGATTTCCAGGAGAATAGGATAGACAGGGAGTGAGCCAATGGACCCATCCCAGCACGTGGAATTTTTAAACAGTCATTGAGAAATGGGGTGAATAGGGTCAAAACAAAGGTGTTAATGCAACACTTCTTAGAAATTGAGTGGACCAATGGGAACCCCTGCAGGCCCCCCCCGAAATGCAAGGGACCTAAACAAATCTGTTTTATTCACCCTACTTTGGAGGAATAAATAAACTTTGCAAGGCAAAGATGGTAATGAGGAGAAACCTGACCTCCCATCTCTTGAGGCAGAGGTCCCGCAATTTAATCAGGATAAAGATTGGTGAAAAGCTTAGGGTCCCTTAGCTCTGTCCCCTGCTGGGGACTCAGTGTTACGCATATGAGTGGGCAAAATGGTCAGAGGGTAGAGAAGATTCTGGACTCTGTGCCGTGGGGTCGCATGCAGTGTGGTGCAAGGAGCACATGAGAAGCCCTAAAAGGGGCTAGTCAGAGTGAGAGGACGGAGAAATGCAAGAGAGGGTGGGATTAAGGTGAATGTTGGGATGGAAGTTGGAATGTTTAGACAGACTTGCTGTCGAGGGCTGGTTTCCCCTTCCCCCGAACGTGTTTTGGGAGTGGCTATCAGGGCTGGCGGCTGGCGGGAATGCTTACCTGTAATACCCAGTATTGTAAAACCAAACCTGTCTGTGAACCCGCAGGTGGGAACCAGGATCAAAGGGACTAAGGTCAAAGTTTCTTTGGCGTTTGAACACTTTTCATATGAAGTGATTGCCTCTGTTGTGCCTGAATGCGTCACAGGAGTGGACGTTGTGTCTGAGCGAGGAACGTTTCCAGTCTCTAGTGTTACGAAACAAGAGACCTGTGCACCTGCCCGTCACACTGGTGCTTCTTGTATTGATTGGGCATGCCAAGTGGGCGCCAGTAAGATTGCCTGAGGCCACACAGATCCTGTCCTTCCGTGGGGCGAAGAGGGCGGCTCACAGCAGAAGCCTTGGGGCCCCTCCCAGCACGCCTGCCAGACTTTGGACTAGAAAAATGTCCATTGGGAGGCCATTAGTAGCTTGTTGTCAGATATTGAGACTGCCCCTCTGAAGGACATAAGATAACCTCTTTTTAAAAAGATTTTATTTATTTGAGAGAGCACAAGCTGGGGGGTTGGGAGGGACAGAAGGAGAGGGAGAAGCAGGCTCTGCGCTGAGTAAGGAGCCCTACTCGGGGCTCAATCCAAGGACCCTGAGATCAGAACCTGAGCCGAAGTCACATGCTTAACCGACTGAGCCACCCAGGCGCCCCCAGACATAAGATAATCCTAAAACCTGAAACACCAGTATTATCTTGGGTGGAGAAGTGATGATCTAAGAGGGAGGGCAGTGCCCGGGAGAGTTCCATGATGCATGGTTTATGCAGGAGCATGCTGCTGGGGGTACGTAGAGTTTACTGCATGAGTTCGAGAGCAGGTGGACTCTTTTCCCCTAGAACTGACTTCGGAACCACCTGAGGAGCGCTGGATTCTGTTGCCCCATGGACGGGGCCAAACAACTCTTGATGGACCAACAAAGGGCTGCTTGGCTCATGGATGGTTGTTCCAAGGTGAACAGACAGCACTGAAAGGCTGCTGCTGTGACCAGAGATGATAATACCAGGGGAGCCTGGGTGGCTCAGTAGATTAAGTGTCCGACTCTTGATTTCGGCCCAGGTCATGATCTCAGGGTCCGGAGATCGAGCCCCGAGTCAGGCTCAGCTGGAGTCTGCTTGTTCCTCCCTCTACTCCTCCCCCTGCTCGTGCTCACTCACACTTTCTCTCTCAAATAAATAAATAAAATCTAAAAAAAACAAAAACAAAACCACCAAATCAGCTTGGTGGGCTGAACTGCATACTCTTTGCCACTGTGTTTGGGTTTTTATCTACTCTTAGTGGCCACCATCCTGGCCATATGGTCAGGCAGAAGGGCAATGGGAAAGTGGTCTATAGAAACCTCGCCCGTGTGTGGCGCGGTCCTGTAGAAGTCACCGGGAATTTGAGGAGTTCCTTAGAGTAGAACGCCTTATGCCCGTCAGAAGAACCCCCGTTCTAGATCGGAGAGTAATTAGAGCCAGCAAGTGGGTATCCCGGCGTGTTCACGTGAGGTGCCACGTGGGGTCGTGACCCGATGGGACGTTGGGAGGTTGCAGCCGTGCAGAGGTGGGCCGGGTCTACATGCATGGCCCCTGCACCCCCCGAGGCACAAAATGCCAGTAAGAGCTGTTCTGTCAACAGAAGAGACGGGCTACCGGACAGGTTCCCTGGGGAAAGGACACGCATGGAGCTGGCCGGTGAGACCCCGGCAGCCTCACCGGCCGGAGCAGACACACTGCACTAGGTGTCGCTGTAAATGCTCAAAATACTGTCAAAGGACCAGACCAGAAGATACCACACCAATTTGGACCACTGAGTCACATTTTTTCAGACCAGGGAACACTCTTTCATCCTCCGAGCAATGGTTCGAGAGAGAGCTGGGAGGGACCATTAGAACGTTGGCTGTCTGATACGCGGAGATACAGATATGAAGGGCCATGTGCTCACACTTGCCGTCAGGGACTCCCAGTATAGATCGCTCCACTTTTCTGGGGGAATCCAGGCAGGAGGGGGTGGAGAGGAGGCTGGTGTGACCATGCGATTCTTCCCACGTGGGAGGAAGAAGATGGTCCGACTGCACTTTTTTCTTTCTCCCCCGCATCACTTCAACCTTCCTTTTCTCCCCGACGCAGAGGTGCCAGGCCCGAGGCAGCAGCCACACGCGTCAGAAGCAGGGATGGTTCCTCGGTAAGAAGATGGACCCCTACCCTTAAGCCACTATGTCTGAATTCCTAAGAGCCCAATGCGGTGTGTTGTGCCTTCACCCTATCTGGCTAAATGGGGGCCACTGAAAGCGGCTTTTAGGCCTCACTCAGGCCTAGGGGTAGGAATGGGCCTCTCGAAGTGAACCCACGTGACACCACTCCACGTGAGCGGCAGGGGGCCGCGGGGAGGCACTCCCTGGACCAGCATCGCTGCCTGTGGTCTGGACCAGCGGCCGAACCCAGTGTCCTTTTCAAAACTAGAGGAGTTTGGATATCAGTGGAGAGAAGGAGAACTAGTAGCTGAAGATAAAGGAATGAATACATGGACTGATAATAATATAGCGGGAGAAGGGGTGCTAAACCAAGGGTGCCTCTTGGTTTCAGATGCCTGAAAGGGTGAATGTGTGTATTTCCAAGCCCTCTCCTGCTTTGGAACCTGACAAGAGCAAACAGAAGCCTGCAAACCTGAGTGGCCTCGTCAGGAGACGCTCTGGTCCTGTGATGCTGGACCAGACTAATGGTGACTGTGTGAGACTCTAGTAGTCCCGACTCTCCTTTCCCACGTTATGCCTGCCACGGTGCGAGGTGGTAATACACTGGCACTGTTGCTTAGGTAGTCATTTTTTAAAAATTTTTATTTATTTGTCAGAGAGCGCACAAGCAGGGGGAGCGGGAGGCAGAGGGAGAAGCAGGGTCCCCGCTGGTCAAGGAGCCGGATGCAGGACTCGATCCCAGGACCCCGAGATCATGACCTGAGCCGAAATCAAGAGTCGGACACTCAACCAGCTGAGCCACCAAGGTGCCCCCACTGTTTGTATCTTAATGATAAACTTGTGCAGAACTGCTTAGCACAGAAATGAGCTAAATCCAGTTCTTCCTTGGGCCAGTCCTTTCCCATTGGTATTATGTTTAGGAGGCTTTAACTCCGACTCGGAACATATGCAGGCATCAGTATCAGTATTATCACGTGGCCTATTTACATAAGGTGGTTGAATCATATCGATAATACCAGTATTAGACCAGATCCTGGTGTGGTCATAGTACATTGGGGTTCCATTACAGAGCAAACTGAAAGAGTTACAGAGGTATCCTTTGTGCCTTCTCCGCGGACCTTGCCCTTGTACCAAATATTATTATGGACGGGCATCATTAAAAGTAGCCATGATTTTATTGTTTATTATAACAAATTATTAGTTATTTCCGGGTTCTGAGTCTGTTGGAGGCAAAGCTAGTCACCCTGTCTCAGCTCGCAGGCTGACACTGAGACTGGTCTCCATTGTGTCATTGTGTGCTGTTACATAGCAGGGCCCACCTTCTTCCTAGGGGAGGACACAGGTGCTATTCAGAATAGTTCCTGTCCCCGCTGATTGTAGACAGGGAGTGTCTTCTTCTGATCTGTTCCTGGAGCAAGGGCAGTCGTAGCACATCAGGCTCAAGTACACGTGTCCACAGAACTAGGTTTGCAGGTCTAGAAGATTCCACAGGCACGGCTCTTGAGTCTCACTAGCTAGTATGGAAGGCCATTGCCTCATGGCTACTTTGGCTTCAGTCAGCGTTAAAATAGTCAAGAGGCTCTGTTGGCTGAGGGCTCAGGCTCTCTCCCAGTGCTGGACCTGGCATTACCCAGCCTTATCTGTTGCCTTGGCCTGTCCCCTTTCACTAAAGCCTCATCGTCTATTCAGCCTGATTCCCAGCCTTTGCTTTCCTCCTGGAAGAAAACTCCTAATCTGCTTATTCTAGCTAATAAATATTTTTCCTCTGAATGCCTCTCCTCATTAAAAGCAAATTCAGTTTGTTCCACAATGAGGGACCTATTGCCCCCAAAGCCCCCCCATTTTTTTTAGAGAGAGAGCACATGGGGGGAAAGGCAGAGGCAGAGGAAGAGAGAGTCTTAAGCAGGCTCCAGGCTCAGTGCAGAGCCCAATGCAGGGCTCTATCTCACGACCCTGAGATCAAGACCTGAGCTGAGATCACGAGTCAGATGCTTGGGCTGACTGGGTGGCTTCGTTGGGTGATCAAGAGATTGAGCCCCCCGTCGGGCTCCGTGCTCAGCGTGGAGTCTGCTTGAGGTTCTTTCTCCCTTTCCCTCCGCCCCCTCCCTGCACTCACATTCTCTCTCTCTCTAAAAAAATAAATAGTCAGATGCTCAGCTGGCTGAGCCACCCAGGCAGCCCAAAATGAGGGGCCTAAGTATTTGATTTTCAAGGTTTGTAGTTACAGGGCAATAAATCTGCCAAGAGCTGTAGGCCACCCAGTCCAAAGACTCCACAGGGAGTAGTTTGAGGAAATGCCTTCCCAGGTGATACCCTCCGTGGTAGGTGTAATCTAAAAACTTGACGTGGGAAGACACTGGCCTGTCACTAGGTCGCCTGCAGTCGTCAACAGTGCAGCTCAGCATATCCTGAGACCAGAATGTCTCCCAGAGCGACGGCAGCCCTGTTTGCAGGCTTCCATCAACGTTGTCAGGTTCCAAAGTCAGGCTGGGCATGGCAGGCACAGGGCCTGACCGTTTCAGGCATCCCATACGGTTGTGCTAAGGACCGCCGTAACCTCTCTCTCCGGGCACTCATGGCGCGCCAGATTTCCCATTTACCTTGAATACCCACGTATTCATCTCTTTGCCCTCAGCTGCCATTTCTCCTCTCCATGTGGCATTGATTTTCACTCCACCCTTCCCCCTTTGGAAGGGGCGTCGGGTTCAGCCACTGTTCTCATCCAGATCGCCGACAGCCTGGCCAGTCTTGCAAAGCCATAGAGGATAGAGCTACGTGGCCCGGAATGAGGGGCTGTTCCTGCCCCTGGGCAACACAGCCGCCTTCACTGTGAGCCCCCACTTAGCCACATGGGGCATGGGCACAGCCCGCCCCATTAGACCCTTGGGAACTCTGGCATCAAGATTTGGAAAGAGAGGTACAGTCTCTTGCTTAGGGGTCATTCATGCTTCTGACACCGTAGTGGCAGGTCGGGTCCTATAGGCTCAAGGTAAGTGGAGATGATGTGGGAAAGGATTGCATAGTCCTGCCATCAGCCTCTCCTCATATCCCCGAGAAAAGCAGACCAGTCAATCCAGTGGGGACCCTCCTTTGGCCCCGCCCTATATTGGGTATGAGCACACACTTTTGACGCTGTGTAAGCCCACACTTCATGCTTTCCTCTCTCCCCGTTTCAGGCCACAGATGGGTCAGTTGCCTGTTCGGGTTACCTGTCAAGCCCGTGCTCTGAGGTGGCATGTAACACGTTGGGTCCATTTGACACGTCTCTTGGCCCATCGACCCAATTGGCACAGTGCCTTCTGTTCCAACATAGTGTTTTAAGCATCTTTGTCCACAGTCAGGAATGCACAGCTGCTTGAGTGGGCCCCTGGAATTTCTGAAGTGATTTCCCGAGGGCTCCAGCCCTGCACGAGCATCCCCTTTCCTAGTCCAGTTTTCGCAGCCCCCGAGTCCATCAAAACCCCAGCATAGGGGTGGCTGGGTGGCTCAGTCGGTTAAGCATCCGTACCTTGATCTCAGCTCTGGTCGTGCTCTCAGGGTCGTGGGTTTAAGCCCCGTGTTGGGTTCCAGGCTGGGCATGCAGTCTACTTAAAATCAACACAGGAGCTTTTCACATTCACTTTTTCCATCACCGCAAGGGAAAGAGCATGCTGTTTCGCCCACTGAGCTGATTTGTTCTTACTTCAAAGATTCCCATCAGTCGGTCAGAGTGCGGTAGCCTTCCTAACGAGGTAGTCTGTCGGTCTTGGCGCTGCCATCGGCAGCCAAGCAGCATTCTGTGGGTTGGGGAGAGAGGAGCCACCGCAGGGCTCCTCCCGCAGCTCCCCCGCTGCTTCCCGCAGCCCCGTGGGAAAGAGGCCACCTGCCCGTGCGGTCCTCGTGTAGCATGTTCCTGTGTAAACCCCTTCCATGTATGAAGGACATCACCCAGGACACTGTGGCTACTTCCGGTCACAGGAATAGCTGCTCTCCTCAGAGATAGTTTCCATAAACAC
The DNA here is from genome assembly GCF_002007445.2 of Ailuropoda melanoleuca. Taxonomy (NCBI): domain Eukaryota; kingdom Metazoa; phylum Chordata; class Mammalia; order Carnivora; family Ursidae; genus Ailuropoda; species Ailuropoda melanoleuca. Next base: position 14,545,814 of record NC_048225.1, on the reverse strand, counting down.
CCAATACAGGCTATCTCCTCAGAGATAACTATCTCCTCAGAGATAGTTTCCATAAACACCCAATACAGGCTAGTAACTGTCTCCGAGTGATGTATATCGAACACCATGTCCGCAAATTTTCTGGCCCTAGGTCTCCGCAGTTGCCCCTGGGTGTAACTTACAGGCTTTTGCCTTAAGCCCTCTGGTCAGTGTCGCCCAGGGCCTCTGTACAGAGTCGGTCCCACGCCTTCTGACATGTCACTGAATCAAGTGGTCATCTCCCTTTGTCCATTGTGTGTCCAGTGGGCCAAATTACCAACCAGTGTGGGCCTGGGCCCTTGTTTAGGTCCTTTACTGCAGAGGGCGCTCCTCATTCTCTCAGCAGGCTCTGTCCCCACCACCCACAAACCCCCACCACACGTGGTGCACACACGTTCCACCCCCCACCCCCCCGCACACTCACACAGAGCCCCGGGCCAATCCAGGGAACGTGTCCAGAGTCGAGCCTGCCTTCTCCCCTAATGGTGGTGACCTGACCTCCCCCCCCCCGACATTGTCTACAGCCAGATTTACTGCCACGGGGAGCTCCTGCACCAAGTGCAGATGGCCAAGCTCTACCAGGATGACAAGCAGTTCGTGGACATGCCACTGTCCTCGGCTCCAGGTGAGGCACCGGGGGGCCCCACCTCCTGAAGCTTAGACACCAAAGATGACTGAGGGCAAGACCAGGCAGAGAGGGGCCTCCATCCGGGAGGGGATCCTGGGGCCCATCTGACCCCTCTTTGCTGCCTGGACCCCAGACCAGGTCCTGCAGCGCTTCGGTGAGCTGGCCGCTGCCCACAACCACAGCATTCCCCAGCAGCAGCTGCAGGCATTCATCCAAGAGCACTTCCAGTCCGTGGGGCAGGAACTGCAATCCTGGACTCCTGAGGACTGGAAGGACAGGTACCGCCTGGACAGAAGACGGGAGGGGGCCCTTTGGACAGGCCTGCCCGCCTATCTGAACCCTGTGGGGTTGGTGTTCTTCCAGCCCCCGGTTCCTGCAGAAGATCTCTGACCCCAAGCTGCGAGCCTGGGGAGAACAGCTCCACCAGCTCTGGAAGAAACTAGGAAAGAAGGTATCCATGTCCTGGGTCTTGGCCAGGGGGATGGAGCTGGGAGAGGGGGCTGCGAGCTTGGGGCCCACACTGCCCTTAGAGCACAGACTGGGATGCATTTCCTAAGAAGACAGTCCCCCAGCCACTGAGCCCTTGAATGGAGCTCTCTAGAAAGAATTTCTAGAGAGGGAGAAGGGAACGTCTACTTCTAACTTCTCACCTCCTCCCTGAAGCCCTCACCATCCTCCCCCCTCCCCCAGCAAAACTAGCCTGTCCTGCCACTTCAGGCTGCCCACCAAGGCTCTCTCTTTCCCGAGCTAATCAGGTCAGGACTGTGCTCAGGAACAGTTGCCACTGCTGATTATGGGCTGTGGTCAGCATATTCTTAGATGCTTTCTCTCCCTTGAGGCTCAGAGAGGGCAGTGGTTTGCTCAAGGCTGCACAGCACCTGTCCTCCCAGAGGATGGGAGCCCTGGGTTTCTGGGCCTGGCTTGGCGGTGGCAGCAGAGACAGGAGAAGGGGAGTGGAGGAAACGGTCCCCCCCCTCCCTGGTCCTAATACTAGTCGCTGTCTGGTGAGCACCTGCCAGGGCCAGGCTGAGTTAGCAGGGACTCCAGAGGCTGGCATGTGGGGGCCGAGCAGACCCGACTCCCGGTGGCTCCGGCCTTGCCCAAAGCCACACGGCTGACCTGCAGCAGAGCCAGCGCTCCTGCACCGGCCGCCAGGGCCTCCACACGGTGGGGCCCGTGGGCTCTCTGTGCCCTCTGTCCCGACTGCAGGTGAAGCCAGAGGTCCTCAGCCACCCGGAGCAGTTCTCGCTGATCTACTCGGCCCACCCCTTCATCGTGCCTGGAGGGCGCTTCCTCGAATTCTACTACTGGTGAGCGGCCAGGGCTGCAGGGCGGGGGTCGGGGAGCCTGGGGCCAGCGGGCTGTCCCGAGCAGAGGGGGGCACCCTGACTGGCCCGGGTGTGTAGGGCGAGGGGGGAGTGCGGCATGGAGGGTGCCTGAGCTGTCCTTGTCCCTAGGGACTCCTACTGGGTGATGGAGGGGCTGCTGCTCTCTGAGATGCCCGAGACGGTGAAGGGCATGCTGCAGAACTTCCTGGACCTGGTGCGGATGTAAGGGGGGCGGGCCCCTCAAGGCTGGGGCGGAGAAGCGGGTGCCACGGGCTTGGCGCTGGATTGGCCTTGGCCTTGGCCGCTGGGCAGACGCACCTCAGCCGGTGTCCTTCTCGGCAGCTACGGCCACGTCCCCAACGGGGCCCGCGTGTACTACCTGCAGCGGAGCCAGCCCCCACTCCTGACGCTCATGATGGACAGCTACCTGACCCACACCGACGACACCACCTTCCTCCGGTGGGCACCCGGTCCCCTGCCGCCCCGCAGGCCCCCCTGCCTGGGACCTCCCAGGGCGGGAACGAGGGGCCGTGCCTGGGCTGAAGCGGTGCCTGGCTCCACCCCAGGGACAACATCGGGACCCTAGCCTTGGAATTGGACTTCTGGACGGAGAACAGGACCATCTCTGTGAGCTTGGGGGGAAAGAGCTACGTCCTGAATCACTATGCTGTCCCTTATGGGGGACCCAGGTAAGGAGCCACCTGCCAGCCTCTGTCTCTTGTTATTCACTCTGCTCTGAGGGCCATGGCTTAGCCCTGCCTCTCAGATGCTGATACCGAAAGCCCTGGGCAATCCAAGGCCCACGAAGGTCAATCCAAGGGCAGTTGAAGCAACATGGCTCAGCCTTCAGCCTGGGCTGAGACCCTTCTAGTGCCGGGATGCCCACTTTCCTCTTCCAGGCCAGAGTCGTACAGCAAAGATGCCAAGCTGGCAGACACGTTGCCGGAAGGTGAGCGGCAGCAAGGTCAGGGATCAGGGCGGGGCTGGGAGCCTGGTGTTGGGTGTCAGGCCCTGGTCCCCCATCCCCTGCTGCCTTGTCCTCACAGGGGACCGGGAGGCTCTGTGGGCTGAGCTCAAGGCTGGGGCCGAGTCTGGCTGGGACTTCTCTTCACGGTGGCTCGTCGGAGGCCCAGACCCCACATTGCTCAGCAGCATCCGGACCAGCAAATCCGTGCCTGTTGACCTCAACGCCTTCCTATGCCAGGCAGAGGAGCTGATGAGCAACTTCTACTCCAGACTGGGTGAGCGCACCAGCGGGAGGGGTGGGGAAGGGGTGCTCGCCCAGCTTGCGTCCTACCTCAGCCTTGGCTGTGGAGCTGGAAATAGGACCCTGAGTGAAGGGCCTCCAGCCTCCTGGCCGGCTCCGTACCTCACTGCTAGGGCAGGAGTACAGATGGAGCCCACTCTCCTCTCGCCCTCGCTTTCTTACTGGGAGGGACTACAAGGGTCTGTGAGAGGACACCTGCGTCCACACATTCAAACTCCCTCCATTCTCTCTCCTCAAACAATTGTCCTTGGACCTGTTGGAGCTAGGGAAATACACACAGCCAGTGCCCTCCCAGGACAGACCCGGGAGCGGGCCAGTGCAGGTCCTAAGGGCCCTACAAGGGCTGTGGCTCAGGAACTCCTAGCTCCTAGAGGCCAGAAGTGTGGGCTCCAGGTCTGCATGTCCCCTGAGGTCAGGACTTCTAGCCCTCGGGTGGGGGTGGGGGGACGACAAGAGGACGCCAAAGTTGACCTCTTTCTTGAAGGCATGGGACCCAAGGTCAGACACCCTGGGTGCTCAACCTAAAGACAGTGTCACCCTAGGGAACGACATCCAAGCCACAAAGTACAGAGATCTGCGGCAACAGCGCATGGCTGCCATGAGAGCCATCCTGTGGGATGAAGAGAAAGGTGCCTGGTTTGACTATGACCTTGAGAAAGGAAAGAAGAAACTAGAGTTTTACCCATCCAACCTCACTCCTCTCTGGTCCGGCTGTTTCTCTGACCTGGACGCCGTGGACAAGGCCCTGAAATATCTGGAGGTGAGGGGGGCAGCAGGGCTGGTATACTGGGGTAGCACCACCTGCCCTCTCTCTCAGTCTGAGCTAGGGACCTCTGGCAACTGCTCCACCCTTGGGTCTGAGCCTGCAGGTCCCGCTGCAGCCACCAGGGGGCAGCTGTGAGCCAAGAAGAGAAAGCCCAGGAAGGGGGACATCTGGCTTGAGGAGGGCCCAGCCTCTTGGCTCCTCATCCAGCCCCCGCCCACAGTCCTAGAAATGTCTGGAACCTTCTAAGACAGCCAGATCTTGACCTACCAGTACGGGATCCCGACCTCTCTGCAGAACACAGGCCAGCAGTGGGACTTCCCCAATGCCTGGGCCCCCCTGCAGGACCTGGTCATCAGAGGTAGGGAGCAGGGATGCGGGGATGGGGCATATCCCAGGGCCTTCCCCCCCTTGCATCTGGAGGGCCAGCCTCCTGGGGCTGGGGAGGTGTGAACAAAGCACGTGGGGGTCTTTCTCTGGCTCTTCTGTTCTCTTGGCTTCCCACTCAGCAGACCTTTGATAGAGGGAACCAGCCCTCCTTTCTCCCTCCAAACCCGGACCCTGGGGAAGGAGCACATTGGCTTTTCACGTGGCTCACGATGGAGGTCTTAGGGCCCAGGCCTCTCTCCCTCCTTGAGGAGAGTGAGGCTCAGGCCTCTTCTCCCCCTGGGATGGGGACTCAGGAGATTCAGGGTCCTACCTGGGGTGGGGTCTAGGTCTGGCCAAGTCTCCTTCACCTCGGGCCCAGGAAGTGGCTTTCCAGCTGGCTCAGAATTGGATCCGAACCAACTTTGAGGTCTACTCCCAAAGGTCAGCCATGTTTGAGAAGGTGAGCTGCTTCTGAGCCCTGAGCCTCCTGGTGAGCTGGGGGAGTAGGGGTGGGGGTTGCCAGGCTTTGCCAAGCCCAGGGACAGTGGTGACGCCCAGTGGCCATTGTTGGGCACTGCAGGGGTCAGAGCTGCAGGCCAGAGCAGCTTCTCCCAAAGGGGCTCCCATTTCTTGCTCCGCCTGGAGAGCTGAGGTGGGGAGCCTTGGGGTAGTGCCCACCCTTAGAGCCTGTCCTTTTGTTTCCAGTATGACATCAGCAACGGTGGTCAGCCAGGTGGTGGAGGAGAGTATGAAGTTCAGGTGAGTAAGCCCACATCCTCCTGGGAACTCCAGGGCTCTGTTGTCCCCACAACTGGCTACGACCTCCCCTCTCTGGGCCTCTGTCTCCTCCCATGTATGTGGGTCCACAGGGAGGAGGCTGACTGGAGCTCCTTTGTACCCCTGGGGCTAGGCAGTTCTAGAGCCTCTGTGTGGGGATCCCACTACCCCTAAAAGGATGTGGGGCCTTCCCCAGAGATCTTGCCTCACTGGTCCGGTCTCTCTCCAGGAGGGCTTTGGCTGGACCAATGGAGTGGTCCTGATGCTCTTGGACCGCTATGGTGACCGGCTGAGCTCGGGGACCCAGACAGCTTTCCTGGAGCCCCACTGCTTCACCGCTGCCCTTCTGCTCAGCCTCCTGCCCAGCTTCCTGCCACAGTGATGGGCCTCCCTGCCCCGTCTGCCTCATTAAACTTCTTTGTGAGTCCCTGCCTTCTCCTGCCTCTTCATCCTCCATGCCCCAGCCAATCCTTGGAGTGGGGTCAGGGTCAGGACCTAGAAGTCATGGGTTGGGCCCTTGTCCCTCCTGGAACATCAGTAAGAGGAAATCCTGTTTTGTGGGGACACTTAGTCCTCCCACCCTCATATTCCAGCCCCATAACCCCCATAACCTGGCTTCCCAAACACATACTCCAAATGCTTTATTGTTCTGTTGAGATGCTTACAAATACTGCAAATCCCCCCGCCCAGGGCCCAGCAGCCGTGGCCCAGTGGTGGGCAGGGAGGTGGGCTTAGTGTTAAGGCGTGAAGGGCCGAGGCCAGACAGCTGGTGGCCTGGTCCTCTGCTCTCCATTTCTGTCCCCCTTCCGAGGCTGAAGGGAGGGCAGCCCGACCTCAGGGTCATCTCCCTCTGCTGCCTCCTCTCCTGCTCGGATTCCTCCCCCGGGGCCTCTGAGCAGCCCTCCATCCCTGTCAGAACCCGTCTAGTTGCCTCTCCACTCTGCTTCCCTCCTCCTGCAGTCTCTGGATGTCCAAGCTTCGTCCCTTCTGGCTCTAAGCAAGGCACGAGTGGAAGGGAGAGGGCTGGACTGGGGGGCGGGCAGGTGGGGGGTGTTTGGTCCCTTTCCCCGCAGAGTGAGATGTACAGGGTCCTGGGCTGGAGAGATGGCAGTAAGTACCCTCAGGCCCATGGTTGAAGCATGGGCGGAGCCACAGAGCCACGCCCATGAGTAACCGTGGCGATGAAGCAGTCACTATGGAGATCAGGGTTTGGGGTCTGCAAAAAGGGGATGGGGTTGGGACCTCAAGGATGACACTTGAGGTCTCTGGCCCTTGAACAAAGTAATAACAAAACTGCAGGAGAGCAGGGTAGAGCGGGGCTTGAGAAGTACAGCGCCTGAGCTGTCACCCCACTCTGGATGTGGCTCTCAGCCCCCAAAGCCCCTGCAACGGGGGGGGCTGAGGCAAGAGGGGATCTTTGGCAGATTCTGGTACCATAATTTTTCCTTTGCGAAAGAGAACACAGGCTGGGGAGCACAGGTGCCGGGTCCGAGCCCAAGGCCCACTCTGTGCCAGCGCCGCGGCCCCGGCGGCCCTGGGGTGGGACCCTGAAGGGTTATTGCAAAGTCTGAGTTCCCAGGAGCCGTCCCACTTTCTCTCTGCTGGCTGATTCTTTAGGGGGCCTGAGCTCACGTTCACAGGACCGGCTCCTTACAGAACGGTAGGAAGTCTTGTACAAAAGCCCCAGTGGCACGCCGCCCTCCAGGCCCTCTGGGAGCGCTCCTGCAGGGCCTGGGGCCGCGAGTGCCGCCGTCTCCAGGGGCAGAGCAGCGCAGCAGGCGCTCAGTTCATGAACTGAGTGTAGCCCTCCGCTCCGGTGACGATGACGTCCATCCAGATGCGCATGGCCTCCGCGGACGGGGCCACCATGTAGTACAGCCGGTCGTGGGTCTTCACACAGAAGGTGAGGGCTGGGTTCGGGCTCTGCCCAGGGAGAGAGGACGGGCTAAGGCAGGGCTCACCTCTGATGTTCCATCTGCCCTGGAACTCGAGACGGAGTCCCAAATAGGCCCCAGACCTAGTCCCCACCAGTCACAGGGGCCCCGGGCCGAGATGTTCCCCTCCTCACACCTGGGCTGTCCTTGGAACCTGGCAGGGCCATACGCGGCCACACGGGGGCCCTGTCTCTGGGCACCCGTGGGCAGAAAAGGGAGTAGCAACAGCATCAGAGGGCTGTTCCTGTGAGGACCCGAGCCTCCTCTCAGCACCAGAGGGGCAGAGGGAAAAAGCTGCGAGTGGGGTGCTAGGCCCAGGACCCCGAGGAGCAGAGGTCAGGGCTGAGGCGGCACCAGAGGGGCAGAGGGAAAAAGCTGCGAGTGGGGTGCTAGGCCCAGGGCCCCGAGGAGCAGAGGTCAGGGCTGAGGCGGCACCAGAGGGGCAGAGGGAAAAAGCTGCGAGTGGGGTGCTAGGCCCAGGACCCCGAGGAGCAGAGGTCAGGGCTGAGGCGGCACCAGAGGGGCAGAGGGAAAAAGCTGCGAGTGGGGTGCTAGGCCCAGGGCCCTGAGGAGCAGAGGTCAGGGCTGAGGCAGCACCAGAGGCTTGCGGGGGTGCTGATTTGCATGAGGGCAGAGGGCCCAGGCCTCAAACATCTCCCCTTTATCAGTCCCCTCAGCCCAACCCCGTCCCTGAGAACCCCTTCCTTCCCTCTCAGCCATCCCTTCGGCGCCACCGCCTGCCTCCCCCCAGGCGCAGGGCCTGCTGTCATCTCAGAGGAGGGGGCAGCAAGCGCCTTGGGCCCACAGGGGCTCCCTGCAGCCCCCGCTGGTCCTCCCTCTGGCTCGGGGAAGGGGGGGCTGGAGGGGAGAGTAAAGGGTCAGGGACCAGTAGGGGACAGGAGGTATTAATGGGCAGTAGTCGTGGTTACGGGTAGGTGGGGGAGGGGTACCTCAGTCACCACAGTGAAGCTGAAAAACCTCTTCTGGGAAGGGGAGAGAGGAAGAGAGAGTTTACAGAGAGACAGGAGTGGGTCCGGGACTCGAGAACACAGGCTGGAGGCGGCTGGGCCCACCCCTGCCCTGCAGCCCACTCTCACCTTGGCCGCGCTGCGCAGGTGGTCATAGTACACTTCCTCGATGGCCTGGAAGTAGATGACCCCTTTCAGCTTCGTCTCATGCTTGTCTGCCAAGAAAACAGGGCCGGGCTGAGGAGGCCTGCCATGCCTCAGGCGAAGCTGCCCGCCTGGGAAAGGGGCGGATTCCCAGGACTCCCAAACAGCCCGACAGTGCTCGCTCAGCCTTGCTCAGAATTAGAGAATGCTCCTTAGATCTTCACCGAGATACCACCTCGCACCTATCAGAAGGGCAAAAACACACAACAAACAGCACACTCGGGCAAGTTTGTGGAGAAACAGGTGGCCTAACAGACGACAGGCAGAGCACACAGTGGTGACCCCTCTGGGCGGACGTGACCAAATACCAGGATGCCGACGGTTTGCCCTTCGAGCCAATGACTACGCTTACGAGCACTGACCTTACAAAAGCAAACGTGACTGTTCACCACAACAGTATGTGTAGTCTGGAAACAAACCGAGTGCCCATCGGGTAGAGACTGGTTAGTACATTAGAGTTTAGCACATGATGGGATTCACGGGATCCTGGACCTCTGTTAAATGATACAGAAACATCTCGCGGCCAGCAGTGTTCTCAAGCAAATCGCATGCTGCTGCCTCAGCCCGCCAGCCTCTCTGCTGCTTCCCTCGCTGGGACCCGCTGCCGTCTTGGCTCTGCCCACACCCCAGTCCCCTGCACCGACTGCGAGTTCCATCCGGCCAGCCAGAGCTGCTCCCGGGCCCTTCACCGTAGGCTCTGGGTACACTGGAATGGTCTCCAGCCCATTCCCTTGGCAGACCCCTAAGTGGTCTTCGAGACCCACTGCGAATGTGACCGCTCTGGTGCCCGGTGCTGCCACAGCACGGACGTCCCTCTACAGCACTTACCCTGCTGAACCCACCCTCCTCTACCCGATCCCAGGTCTGCCTCCTCCAACACCAACAACTACGTGCCTGGCACACAGTAGGTGCTCAGTGTGGAATAAACGAGTCCCAGGCACTGGCATCACCAGAAATCAGGGAACCTTCTTTTGGGAACCTATACTCTAGTGGGGAGGAAAGCACAGACATATGGGCATTTATGAGCTACGCGACCTTGGGCTTGGCTGGGAACAGCGAGAGTGCATGTACACGTCGGGGGCCGTCCTGAGTACTAAGTGGTCTGCACCGCGTCTGGCATGGGCCGTGGCCTCTCTGATCACAGGGCAGATGGAGCCTGAATAAGGCAAGGGTTCTACATAGCAGAGGGCGGGGCCCACTCCCAGTAAGGCGGGGCCAGGGAAGGCTTCACAGAGGCTGTATCTGATAGGGACCCCATAGAATAGAAGGAGTCCACCAAGTTAGTGGGAGGAGGGGCCAGGGTAGGGAGAAGGGCAAGTTCAAGGCAGAAGCAGGCAAGTCACACCCAGGGCCCTGATCAGGCCCCAGGCCCATCTCCATCAGACACTTCCCCTTGGGACAAGGATGCAGCCCCTCCCTGGCCTCCAAGCCTGGCCATCCCTCCAACAGCAGCACCTTTCCACCTCTTCCTTCATGGGAAACAGTATGAGCTCCGGCGCCCCCCCCTTCCTTACCACCCACCTCTCCTCATCTTGTGCAATCTGGCTCCCGCCCTGGACGCAGCTCCAATCCCTGAATAGAAGGGCCTCTGGGTCCACGTTATTCTTGGCCCTTCTGCAGTGTCCCTCATCACCGGCCACACTCCCTGCCTGCGAATGTCTGCTCCTTTGGCTGGCTTCCCTCCCCATTTCCGCCCCTCATCAGAACGTGATCTTCTTTCACTTCACAGACATTCAGGAAGGTCATGAATGGCCAGCGCCAGCCCAGCACCTGGCCTGTGGCTTCCGCTTTCCTGCCCCTCCCTCTTTGCCTCCTTCCTCTTCCTCCTTCCCCAGGGCACAGCCCTTTCCCTCTGCTCTGTAGTCCAAATGCCTGGGTTCAGTTTTAGCTCCACAGCTTAGCAGCTGTGAGACTTTGGGCAATTTACTTAACCTCTCTGAACCTATGTTCCTCATCTGTAAAATGGGTATAAAACGGTGCTTCCCACACAAGATGATGAAGAAAAGTCAACGAGATGATGCGTGCAGAGTGCTCAGCACAGCCCCCGGTTCGTGCAGCGCTCAGTATGGCCTGCTATTACTCTCACTCCAGCACATTCCACTTTAACCCTGACCTTTCTCCCAAACTTAGGGGCACTTCAACCTCGACATGCCTAACATGGAGCTGTTCTACCCCAGGCCTGTTTCTCTCAAATGCCCACAGAGTCCTTTCCCAGCCTGGGTGGAAACAGGGAGACACGTGTGACTCTGCCTCTCCTGCCTCCCACAGCCAGGGCCCAGGCAATCAAGGAAGGCTTCTTGGAGAGGGTGGCACTGGTTAGGGACCAGACTAGAGGGAAGGCAGGCACTCCAGGCCTCGGTGTCTCTGGCACCAGACACTTAAGCACTCTCCTACCAGGCTCTGACCAGGATTGCTCTTCCCAGCTTTACGGTTGGGTGGGGCTGGGTGACTGGCTGAGCAGCCCCACTAGTGACCTGAGAACAGACCTCAGCCAGGGCATTTAATGCCCATGGAAGGCGTCACCAAGCTTCTCTTTACCCTCTGCCACTGTGGCCAGCAGTGTTCTAAAAACGCATGCTCTCCAACAAAGGGAACGCTGATGCAGAGGGGAGCAGAGCCCCCACCAACCCAAAGGTACACAGCCCCGTCTCAGGTAAGAAAGGAAACCTTGCGGTTTTGAGCCACTGGCATCTCAGGCCTGGTTGTCCCACGGCACACCCTGGCCTCTCCCAACCTGTGCGCCACACAGCATGCTGTGCTCAGCATGGGAACCGTCCCGAGGGAACTGCAGGGACGGGCGACTACGCCGGAGGCAGGGTGAAGAGCGCAGAAGCAGCACGACGCGCCAGGGGGCCTGTCCCCAGGGCTGTCCCGAGTGCTCCCCAGCACCGCTCAGCTGTTTGTCTCAGAGTCTTTGGGGGAAAGTGCCCAAGGCAGAATCCACGGGACTCCACACACCCACGGAGCCTGGGCGTCCCTACAGCACAGCCATGCTGCCTGGGTTCCCACCGTCTGCCTCCCCAACGGCAAGCTCCACAGGGACAGAGCTGCAGCCACCCTGCTCGTCACCAAGGCCCCGAACAGTGCCCAGAACTCATCCCCAGACTCGGTGATGTTGCCACGTACGTGAACGAACAAAAACCGAAGGCGGCCCAAGACAGCCTGCACACCGTCAGGGAGGGGCGGACAAGCCCCAGCTCAAGCCCCCGGTCCCCCACTGGCAAGCCCGGCCTCCTTCCAGAAGGCCAGCCATCCTGGGTGACAGCCCAAGGGGCCAGGCTCCGAGACGGTGTCATGGGAACTCACCCACGTAATAGGAAAGGGTGCGCTTGAGCCGGTCGAAGACAAACCAGCGCTTCTTCCACGATTTGATCTTGCCGCCCATCTTGACCAAGTAGCCGCGGCAGACCTGGCGAGAAGCAGGAGTGAGGAAGGACCCACAGGTGTAGCCCCCAGACACGCTCCCTGGAACCACACGATCAAAGCCGTCGCCTATGCCCGGGCTTTGGGGGGCTGTGCCCCACACCTCTTCAGGCCCGCACCCCAGGTCCCGGGACGGAGACCTCTGGTGTTATGGCAGGAACTGGGGCCACTATTCCGAGGGCCCAGGAGGTGCCCAGACGACGGGGTCCTCACCCCAGCGCCCCGGGGCCGCGCAGGCCTCGCACCTTGCTGCTAAGAACCACGTGCAGGCAGGTATCGACGCCGTGGCCCGACGACTCAATGTGGGTCTTCAAGTCAAAGTCCTCCTTCCGGATTGGCAGGTAGCGGGTCAGGGGTCGTGCCTGGGAGCAGAGGACAGTGTCAGCAGAGTCTCCTCTCTTCCCCGCCTCACTCCCCTGTCCAGGTCCCTTGGCTTCAGGCCCGAACCCCCACTGCTGCCATCACTCCCTCCCGCCCCCGGGGCTGTCGCTCTGGTTCCACAGCGCTTATGGCAAAAGCAGAGACCTAGCGGGCCTGCATCGATGCAACCCCGGCCTGGGCAAAGGGCTGAGTGGCTCCGTGCCTCCGTTTCCCCACCTAGGACCAAGACACAGCCATCCTTGTCTTGTCCCTGCCCCTCGTCTCCCTCCTGGGCTGAACGGCATAAAGCAAGAGGCCACAGGTGAGCACGCTCTGGGGAGCAAAGCCCACTAAGCAATCCGGCCTCTGACTTCTCATGGGACCTTGCTGCGTCACGTGCCCTCTCTGGGCCTCTGTCTCCTCCTATGTAAAACAAGATAATCACTAAGGTCTGTCCCATCTCAAAAATTCTGGTACCAACTAGAACTCAGTCAACTGCAATGTTTTTCCTGCAACTTCTACATTAGAATAGCCAGAAAAGGAAACATCATAAATTATTTAGAGAAAAACAAAACGCACAGCTTCCAGGAGGTGCCCAGGTGGGCTGGCTGCACCCACTCCCGCAGCAGACACTGGAGTCCCAGCAGCAATGCCTGAGCCCCAGGGCAGGGGGCTACGGGGGAGCTAGACGCAAAGTGGCCACTGACTGAGGCAGGAAAGGGGGACTGGACGCCTGATAGAGGTCCCAAGCACAGAGGTAAAACTCATGAGTTTCTGATTATGTTTTTCTTCGTATTTTTTAGAAAGAGAACGAGAGAGTGAGCATGCAGGGGCAGAGGGAGAATCCCAAGCAGGCTCCGCACTCAGCGCGGAGCCCGACGTGGGGCTCGATCTCATGACCCCGAGATCATGACCTGAGCTGAAATCGAGAGACACTCAACCGATGGAGCCACCCCGGTGCCCCCTGGTTATTTCTTAATCCCCAAACCCAATCCGGGTGGCCTACCCCTTAAAATTCATGTTGTTGCCTCCCAGGACGTCAGGGAGCTGTGGTCACTGCTGGGGAAGATCCCACAGGACCCCCAGCCTGGACAGGGGGTGGCTCTAAGACTTGGGAGGAAGGACTAGCCTGAGACCCACAGGCCCTCACGGCGGGGGCCAGGACCTGAGACCGGAGACATGGGTAGAGCGTCCTATACAACCTAGCTTCTCCCTCCGCCTTCGACCGTTCTGCTCAAATCTTCTGCGTAAAGAAAACGCTCAGGGTTCCTGTCCCAGCATGAGTACAGTTCTCTCTTGGAGATGTAAACCAAATGTCAGTGTGATACCATCTGCTGGAGGGGGGCCTGGAGCTGCCACGCCTGGTGCAGTGAGGGCCAGGACAGCCACGAAACACACGCACACACGCACGCACACACACCCAGCTCTCTGTTCCTGGGGGTTGAATGAGTCCCAAACAGAATCCTGCTTGTCCTGAGCCAACAGCAGTCTCTTCTGGAGAAGAGGCTTTACAGCCCCACAGGGCTACCCCGGGGTACGCCTAGCCCTCCACAGCCCCCCCACCAAGCCAACCGCCCAGCACACCCCAGAGCCCACTTACCTGGGAAAACTGTTTCTCCCGCATCTTGACCTCCTTCTCCACCAGCTGCTGCCTCCTGGCGCTCTCGCTCTGCAGCCGCCGTTCCACCTGCTCGCGCCGCCTCCGCTCCTCCTCCAGGGCCTGCCGCCGGAGCTCCATCTCCCGCTCCTGCCCCCAAAGCCAGGGGTCAGTGCCCGCCGCTGCCCTCTTCCGCCCCTTCCCCCGCTGCCCCTCCTCAGGCTGGGGCGGAGCTGCAGGAGGCACCCACCTCGGGGGGGCAGCCTGGCACGAGCATCAGCCCCAAAACCCACCCTCTGCAAGCACCTTGCGGGGACGGGCACATGCTCTGAAGCGAAGCCATCCCAGCGTCAGATCCGGGCTCTGCCGCCAGGACTGTGAGCCTGACAAAATCATTCACACACACCCCACCCCACCCCACCGTCTCCTCTGTAAACTGGGGCTGAGAGCACCGGCCTTCAGGGATGATGGTGAAAATTAAACGAGATCGTGTACAGAAACGCCCAGCACGGACGCCAGCAGCAAGGAAGCACCAAATAAACAGGGTTCTTACACTTTTCCCTGAATTCCTACCACACGCATCACCGAAGTGACCTCCCCTGCACTGAACGTCAGCAGTCCTTCCCTCATCACTAAGGCCCTCAGAAACCGAATACCAAACGCACGTGGCTCAACTTCACATTTTACGGGGAAAACATGAACTTACAAAAGCCATCCTTTAAAGAGTTTAGAAGCCATTAAATCATCAAACACAAAGCACGTCAGTGACGTTTTATGACCTCATCAACAGTAACAACTTTCACACCGTCCGCTCCTGTTTGCCGCTTCTTCCCAGCTCAAAACTGAGCAGAGTCTCCCTTCTGTCCCTTCGCCAAGAGCTGCTGGTCAAAGCGCCCTCCTTCGATGACGACTAGGGGGCCTTCTTCTCTGGCTGGCCTAGTGGCTGCCTCCTCCCCCAGCTCCCACTCTCCCCTCCAGAGACGCAGCGCACCCGGAGGGTGCAGCCGGACCCCCTCCCGCCTCCCCAGGCTGTGCCCGGGACACCCCCTGTCCCACCTGCAGGCCCGCGTGCCTCCCTCTGCCCCCAGCGCTCCCCGCGGACCCTCCGCCAACACTCCTGCTCTGGCCTAGACACCTGCCTGCTCTTCTAGCCCTACCCCTCGAGCCCCCATTCCCGCCTTTCCGCCCCATCCCCGGGGAAGGAACTGCCACTGGGGGCGACCAGAATCAGAGCTCCCTGGGGCCAGAACACCCACAGAGGCAAACACACAAGGCTGGAAGCCGCCCTTCGCCCTTCAGGGGATTCTTGCTGGATGGCGGTTACTGCTGTGACACCTGCCACGTGGCCAGGCCCCCTCCCCTCGAGGAAGGCAAACCACAGAACGCTCTCTTCCTCAAGGGAAGCTGTCGAGGCTCCTGGGGCAGGGGCAGCCGCCTCACCCGGGACTCCATGAGCCGGCTCTTCTCCGCGTGTGCTTCTTTCAGCAGCTTCTCCATCTCCTCGATCTTGCCCACGTCCAGGCCGCTGGCGCTGGGGGAGAGGGAGAGTGGGCGCATCAAGGGCCCGGCGGGCGGCGGGCAGGGACAGGGCCGGCCCCCGGGGCGCGTACCTGGACATGTTGTCGGGCGAGCAGGCCGAGGTGCCGCCCGTGGAGATGCTGGTCTCCATGCTGTCCGAGCTCTCCAGGCTCAGCGTGTCGTAGGCGTGCTCGCCATCCTCCCCGCGCTCCCGGCCGGCCGGCAGGTGGTGCAGGATGGAGTGGTGCACGAGCGGGGGGAAGCCGGAGGGGCCTGGCGGGAAGGGGGCCGCCCCGTGCAGGGCATCCCACTGGCACTGCGCCTCAGCCGCAGCCTTCTGCTTCAGCTCGGCCAGGCGCCGCCGTTGCTCGTCGATCACCTGCTGTCCTGCGGGAGGGACCGAGCAGTCACAGCGGGGCCTCTGGGGGACACGGGCAGCATCACAGAGGCAAGAGGAGAGCAGGGAGAGGTCAGCACAGGGCCCACCCCCACCGGCTCCCCTAAAGCACCCCCCAGCCCGAGGTCCAGCCGTCCTGCCAGCGCTGCGGGCGCCTGCAGGACTGGCCACGGCCACGTCGTCTGGCTTCAGCGCTCCCTCCGCATCCTGAGCCCCACGGGGCACTGACCCTGCCCGGGCGGTGCCTCTGGCTCAAAACCATCGCCTGAAGGGCAGGGCAGGGCAGGGCCCACGCACCACCCCGCCTGCTGGGGAGGGGAAGGGGCGGCGAGGTTCGCAAGCAGGTGTCCATGCAGCCCCAGCAGTGACACAGAAGCAAAAGCAACACCAGCAGGGAAGACGGAGAGACAAGGCAGAGCACAGCTGGGGCAGGAGCCAGCCGGACAGGCCATCCCAGCTCAGCGGGGGAGCCAGCGGGGGGCGGGGGGGGCGCAAGGACCTGCGCAGGATAGTCATGCAGAGGCCCAGGTGGGGCTGCCTGACCAAAGCAATGCCCCAGTGACCAACGCTCTACCTGCTGGGTTGTCGGCTGGGGGGGGCTCGGCAGGAAGCGACTCGCCTGGTGTGGGGGCCCCGGGCAGAGGGTAGGGTAGAGAGACACAGAGGGGATGAGACGAGGGAGAGGCACAGACATGGGCTTCAAAACAACCAAAATGCACACAGGCAACAAGGACTCCTGGGCCCCAGAGCCGCTGTCTCAGGGAACCACCTCCAGAGCCCATCAAGTGCATCCCCCTGCCTCCAGACAGGGCAATGTCCATCCCGGTTCAGGCCAACAAGCACTCCCTTCTTTGCTGGGCTCTCTGGGAAGGACTGCATGGCCCCAACCCTTAGTCTCTTGATAAATTTCCAGCAAGCTCTTCTTCAGATATTGAATCTGAATGCTTTCTGTGCTTGCCTAGAACTCCATTAAAGCAAAGACACCCTGCGAAAGGTGTGGCGTGGGGGGGCGGCAGATATCCAGGGCCCCCCCAGGGAGAGCAGGGGGGTTGGTCCTGCAGCCACTCACCCTTCTGCTGCAGGGCCAGCTGGCGCTTGGTCTCGATGTCCTGCAGCGTGGCCGCCAGGTTGCGAGGAAGGCTGCCTGTCCCGTTCTGGGCGAGTAGAGCGCTCTGGGGAGGGGGAGAATGGAGCACTGGGACTCAGGGCTCAGAAGACCCCCCTCCCAAGGCTTTCCTGGGCGGCTTTGACCTCTCCCCAGTGGTACAACTTCCGTGTCCCTACCCCCACCATGCCACACACCCAGGCCACCCCCTGTCCTCAGACCTTTGGGGAGGGGCTCCGGCCCAGGGTAGCCACGCTGAGCTGGGAGGAAGAGGAGGAAGAACCAGAGGAAGAGGGGAGGGGGCCGCTGCGGGTCCGAGGCAGGGGGCTGGTAGCCTCACCATCCATCTTGGAGCGGTAAACCTGGAGGGAAGAGATGCTGCCTGGTGAGAGGTCTGGCTCCCCTGCTGGCCACCACCCCCATGTCACCTAGGCTGCCTGTGATCCAGGTCCTGCCCTGGCACCAGGCCTCCCGGGCCGTTTCTAGCAGACAACAGCTTTGAACTTCCTGGGCCACCAGCCCAACAGACGCGTGTTCCTGGCAGCCGCCAAGACTCTTTTCCAGGCAGCTCCCCTCTGGGCCAATCCCTGGTCCCAGATCTCAGAAAAGGTCTCAGAAAAGACCGTGTAAATCAACCCATGCGAGGCAGCGTTCACATCGGTCGGGCAGCGCGGTGTGGGAGACCAAGGGGAGGGAAGCCGGGCTTCCTTCTGGTCCTGCCTTGGCCACTAACAGGCTGTGCGACCTCGGGGCCGTGGACCTCCCAGCTCTGGGCCCCGGCTTCCTTATCTGCAGAAGGAGGGAGCGGGGCTAGAAGAAGGAACTGTCACCTCCCTCCCAGGCCTCACGTTTGCTGAATACGGGGTCTGGAGTCAAGAACCCCAACTCCTGGCATAGGCTCTGCTACCTCCTAGTCGTGGGGCTTTGGGGAGATGACTTATCTTCTCTGGGCCCCAGTGTTTGCTCTGCAAAAGCAGAGAGTGAACTGCTGATCACATGACTCAAAACACGTACGAATCTCTAAGCAGCTGGACACGAAGTAGGGCTGCCTCACGTGCTAGAAGAATCGGACTCCTCCCAAAGGGAACACGGAATCCGAGAGGAGACCGCAAACGTAGAGGCGTGGGGCCTGAACCCCAGGAGGGGATCTTGAGCGCTGGGGTCCTGGGCACAACCGCAGGTCAGTGGAGTGCGCCCTGACCCCCTTCCCCACACCACGGTCAGCAGCTGGCTAAGGGCAGGCCCGTACCCTGCACGTCCTCAGGGCTGTTACTTCAAAGTCTCTGTCCCACCAGTCCTGCCCCCGAGTGTCACCCCCGGGGAGACCCGGAGAGCAAAGTGCTGGCCCCACGAATTCCAGCTGCAAGAGGCCCAAGAGGGCGTCAGGCCCCCCAGACCGAGTGAGAGAGTCCGGGCCTCAGGGCTGCCGGGCACAGAGCAGAGCTGCAGTCTGTCGTAGCGCGAGGCACCCAACCCACCCCGACCTGACCTGACCGCTGTTCCTGAGGGCGCTTCCGCTGGACCGGCAAGCCTGTATGCCATCCCTGGACCCCGAGGCTGGCCCTCCTGCTGCCCAAAGGGCCCAGGGGCCCCTTGCTGCCCTGACTCGACTGCCCCCCCCACCCATCTAAGATGCCACCGTGGGGCTGCTGGACCGGCAGGAGGTACCCAGAGCACAGAGGAGCAGGGCTCGTGGGAGGGATGGGCAGGGCGAGAGGGGGTTACCTGCAGCTGCCGGGAAGCTTTGGCGGGCAGAGGCGGGGGAGAGGAGCGCGGGGAGGCTGCAGCGGGGCCGGTCCCCAGCCCGGCCATCAACTCCTGGTACCACTGCTCTAAGTCTACGGCAGGGAGCAGCAGCTCCTCCATCTGGAGTGGGGCGTGGGGAGGGGGCGCGGAGAATAGGCGAGGAGGGGACGGAAGGGGAAGGTTGGAGGAAGAGCAAAGGAAGGCCACGACCGGGAAACAGGAAGGCGAGGGAGAAGGGAAGGGAGGAAGGGAGAAAGGACAGCATGAAGAGGAGGAGGAGAAAAACAGTGAGAGAACAGTCGCTGTGAACACGCCAAGGGCAAAGAGGAACAGTCAGGACACAACTCCCAGACCAGAGACTCGTGCTATGCCAACCATGATGCCAGCCGGCCAGTGCCCACAGGCACTGAGCACTCCCCGGGGGCTGGCCTGGAGCTCCAAAGCCGGGAAGCCCGGGCAGCGCGCGCGCGCGCGCGCACACACACACACACACACACACACACACACACACACAGCCACACCAGCAGCACGCTTGGGGCTGCAGGAACACACAGACCACCAACCTTGGGTGAAGGCGTGAGAGAAGCGAAGGAGGAGGAAGAGGGCAGCGCGGGAGGAAGGCAGGTGGTGGGAACCAGGTCCCGGGAGGCAGAGGCCCAGAAGGGCAGGCCTGGCGCAGGGGCTGTGGGCATGGGCGAGGTGCCCCACATCGCCTTTAGCTGCTCAAGCGTCACGTACTTGGGGGAAGGCCAGGATGCGGGAGGGAATACAAGAGGTTAATGAACTGCGACCCAAGAGACGGCCCTGCCCATGGGCAAGGGAAGGGTAATCACAGGGAGCGGGAGCGCAGAGCAGCAGAGCATCAGCGGCTGGCAGAGCCCAGGAAGGCGAGTCCTCGCAGTGGGGTGCCCTCACCCCAGGCAGAAGGCCTGCCCCTCCTTGAGCCCCCTGGAGCTGTAGCTCCCGAGGCCCGGGGGTAGAGAGGGAACCACTCCCAACCCCCCTTAGGCCAGCTGCCCTTCTCCCTCTGTGGCGAAGACAGACCTGTTGCTCCCCCCAGCCCCACCCAGGCCTAGGGCACCATCTGGCCGTCCACCAGGAGGCACAGGTGGGCTCCCTCCTTGGCTGGTACCTCACTGTCAGGCAGGGGCTGGGCGAGCGCGCTGGGGGAGGTGGCAGAAGCATGGGGGTCCGAGCGGAAGCACAACTGGAGAACCTCAGCCAGGCTCACATACTCCTAGGGTGCCCAGTGGGAGGGGGAGGGATGGGCAGAAAAGAGGTTAACAGGGTACAACCAGGTACCCAACTGGGGGTCACTCCATTCAATACAAGGGCCGTCACTCCATTCAATACAAGATCCAGGGCAGGGGTGGGGAGTTCAGCTGCTTACTGTGGCCGGAGACAGATGGGGGTGGGGCCGGGGGGAGGAGGGGGAACCAGAAAAGGGCAGACGGAACAGTCTGAAGACTCTTCTTGATCTCTACTTTTTGAAGCTGTTTTAGCACCCAGGCCCTGCCCCAGGCAGACCCTGAAGGCCCACCCCTGGGTTTGCTCTGGACTGGGGACAGGAGAAGCTGAGGAAAGCCCTTCCAAGAGCCCACTGAGGATCAGGACCAAGCTCCCAGAGAACCCTTCTGTCTCCAACACCTTGGGCATCCCCAGTGGGGTGCACACAGCACGGAGCACCAGCCACTGTCCCCGAGCGTCTCCTCATACCCCATCTGCTGGGACAGGAGCTGGAAGGGGTGGGAGGGAGACACTGGGGGGGGGCGCTAGACGGGCTCAGAGAGAGCGAGCTTAGCAGGGAACAGCTCAAAGCCCAAGTAGAAAAACAGCCCAGTGCCCATGGGTTAGTACTTGGAGAGATACTGGCATACTAGCTTGTGGAGGGGGGGCGGGGAGGACAGGGTCTGGCTAGTCCCTGAGCACACCCTTAGGCCTCGGAGCTTATCCAGGTGTTGTGGGCATGGCAGGCATCCGAAATGCACGCCGAGGGCACAGGAGCCCAGCGTGCCCTATCCAGAGGGAGCCCCAGCCTGGCCTAGCTCCAGAGCGCCGCTGTCCTCCGGGGGTCAGGGAGAAGGAAAATGAGCTGGAGGAGCCAGTGGGTTGTGAGAACTGATGAATGGCATGCAGCATACGTGCAAATTAATATGCAAATCGTTGCTCTGGTTTTCAGGGGCTGCACCGGCCCTCTCCAGAACAGCGGGATGGCACACTCACTCAGACCCTCACAAACTCTGGCCGAAGGGTCTTGGGCACACGCCCTTCAGCTGGGCCCAGGGGAGAAGCTGTCGGCAGGAGCTCAGCAAGCAGGCAGACAGGCAGTGGGCACAGCAGAGCAGGCCGTTAGCTGTGATTACCTCTTGTGCTCTGGGGCAGAGCTGAGTGGAAGCAGGTGGGGTTAGGGGGACAGAGGAGGCCCCAGGCTCAGAAGACCCTGGGAAGGGGACCAGAGTCACAGACCCCAGCCCCATCTCTGAGGACTCGGAGATGAGCAGCTCAGCCTACAGAGAGGGTACACGGTGAAGGGCCCCACCCCTCCACAGCCCACCACCCCACCTCGGGCCTCAGTTGCTTGTACAGCGAGACAGGGAAAGAGCTCAGGAACCGGGGTGCACCCTGGTTGGACCTTACACACCAAGCATGCCAGGACTCAGGAAAGAACGGCTTAAGGGACGTCCATGCCCACTTCTCAGCCAAGAGCCCAGCTCTAGACTGAAGCCCAAGGAGCTCCAAGCTCAGGACCCCTAGATTCCTGTACTGTTCCCTTCAAGGGGCATCTGCCCAGCCCTGGCCCTTACCGAACCTCCGAGCTGCCCACCCTCCTCACTCGTGCCTCCTGAATCCCCCAGATGTATTCAATCACCCCAAATGGCAACATCAGCAAGCTCCTCCGAGCCAGGAAGGTATCTGGAGAGCAGCAGCTGGTAGCCACAGAGGGTCAAACCCCAGACGTCAGGGCCACTGCCACGCAAACCTCTCCAGTTTGGGGCCAATGTCCCCAGAGTCAACCTCAGCTACCGGGGCGAGCTGCCCCATAGGGCTCCACAGCCTTCCGAGAGACCCGCTGCGGCTAAAGCTACGGCTGAGCCCAGCACGTTACCTCTTTGAGGGTGGATGTGGTCTTCGGGAAGGGTCTGCCTCCTGTGAGCGCGCGGTGCCTCCCCTCCAGCGCGGCCAGTCTCTCCTTCTCCTGCAAGCCCCAGCGGCAGGGTCAGCACGGGGTGGGGGAGACCAGAGCGCCAGCCCGGCCGGCCCCTCCGCACCTGTCTGCCCCCAGCCCACCTGGCCAACCTACCTTCTGCAGCAGCTGCAGGGACGCGTTCTTGTCCCGCGCCAGGCGCTCGGACTCCTGCACGGCCTGGGCCCGGATCTGCCCCGCCTGGCTGTCCAGCACTGCCAGGCGCTCCTGGAGGAGAAGGGGGTGGTCGGTCAGGCCTGGGAGACAACAGGGCTGAGCCCACGGTGAGACTCTTGGCTTGGGTGGAGGGACTCAACCAGCCCTTCTGCTCGGCTTCGACTCACGCCCGGAAAACAGGCAACTACGGTCAGCTCGTCCCCCCAGCCCCCTCACCCAGCGACGCCTGTGCCATCAGACGCCCCCGCCCCACCTTCAGCGAGTCCAGAGCCCCGGCTGTGCTGAAGAGTTTGCCATCTGCCCCACCCCCCACTGCCACCCCCAAGTCCAGGCCCGCCGCCTTCCCGGCCGGGACCTCTGCCCCAGCCTCCTGCTCCCACTCTCGTGACTGTCCGCTGTGCCCCACGCTGCCACAGATGCCTTCTCAAAATGGCCTTGGAGCTTTGTGTTTGCTTATCTGAATTTTCAAACTTCTAAAAACATAAACGTATTATGTAATTTTTTAAAAATCCACCAGTAAGGTTAGATCACTCCTCTCCTCAAAATCTCCGAGTGACGCCTCACCACTCACAGGTGACAGCAGGGACTCCCAAGCCACCATTTGAGGGCTCCTGGAACTGGGCCTACACTCTGCAGCCCCCCTGCCTCCCCCGCCCCCGAACCCCCCAGCCTGGCCGCGGGGTACAGTAAGCTGTGCAGCTGCATGCTCTCAGGCCTGACACTGCCCCACTTAGCCCGGGAGAGCGCCCCGTTTCCACCACCAAGAGCTCACTTCTCCAAGACCAGACCAAGCACCGCCTTCTCTCCCAACACCTTCCTCCATCACCACTCAATCTCCCCGCTCCTTCCTCTGGGCTCAGTGACTCTGGAGCGCCCTCTGCTTCATACTACTGGTACTTGTGAACACGTGTCTCCATCACCACCCTGCCCAGGCTGTCTGATCCAAGGGCAGGGTCAGTGTCTTTTCTGTCTCCATATCCCCAGTAGGGCTTATGAGCACAATGCCTGGCTCAACAACCATGTGCTAAAAGGAAATGAAAAGAGAATAACGTGAGAGAGAAGAACGGGAGATGGGGGAAAAAATGGGCTGGGTTAATGCCAGGAGGGCTTCCTGAAAGAAGTGGCCTTCCTGAAAGAAGTGGCCTTAAACCACCACCATTAAGAGTAAGACATGAGCAAGGAGGGAGGGAAGAAGGGAGCTGTCCTAAATCTGGGGTCAGCCCAAAGGGTAATCCCCACAGCAAGATCTGCTGTTTACTGAGAACCTGTTAAAACCCAAGAACTCTGCTAAACGCATTGCGTTTGTTACCTCATTTATCTTTTTGTTTAAATGCATTGATTTTATTATTTTTTTAAAGATTCTATTTATTTGACAGAGACACACAGTGAAAGAGAGAGCACAAGCAGGCTTCCTGCTGAGCAAGGAGCCCAATGAGGCCTTGATCCCAGGACCCTGAGGCCATGACCTGAGCCGAAGGCAGACACTTAACGACTAAGCCACCCAGGCGCCCCTGGTTACCTCAATTAAACCTCTTTTGAGGCAGGTGCCTTTATGCCCATTTTACAGATAAGAACGTTGACACAGGGGCACCTGTGTGGCTCAGTGGGTTAAGCATCTGACTTCGGCTCAGGTCATGATCTCAGGGTCCTGGGATTGAGCCCCATGTGGGGCTCCCTGCTTAGTGTGGAGCCTGCTTCTCCCTTTCCCCCTGCCCCTCCCCCCACTTGTGCATGCACAGGCGCTCTCAAAATCTTTAAAAAAAAAAAAAAAAACACTGACATATTCAGAGTTAATAAATGCTAGAGCTGGGATTAGAACCAAATCTGTTGGGACTCCAAAGCTAGTACTGGGGCAGATGGAGCCTGGGATGGGTGGGACACTGGGAGCTGAGGGAGGAAGGGAGGCTGAGCAAGACTCAGGAGAAGGCAAGGGGAAGAATGTGACCCCCCAGGGTCCCAGTAGCTGAGCTCAGTTCATAGGAGCCAGGGTGGGCGTGGGGGAGAGAGAACAGCAGTCCGATCCTGCTGACCTCTCCCAAACTCCCTGGGGCTTACACCCACCAGGACCTCAAAGGGATGGGATTAGCCGATCTAGGGCTCCAAAGGGAAGAGGAAGAAGGCTGGAGAAGTGCCAGCCCCTGGCCCCAGGGCAGTACAGTATAAGGACCAAATACTTTGGGGCCAGGGAGGCCTGGGGTCCAGTGCTGACTCTGAAGCTGAGAGGTGTGGGGCAGATACGTAGTTTCTCTGAGCCCTGTTTCCTTGTCTATAAAATGAGGATAAGAGCACTGGCCTGTGAGACCATCATAAGGCTGGCGTAAAATAACCCGAGAAAGCCTCCCGGCACACACCCACACCCACGTGCTTGGGAAATGCTAGCTTGCTCCCCTTCTTCCACCTGTCTCACGTCGGGAAGCGGATGTATTTGTAAGGCAGAGAAACTCAGGGAGAGGGGCAAGGGATCCAGACACGGGGAGGTCCAGCAGCTCCCCACATCCCACCAGACTCAGGCTAGCCCTTAAGACCCCAGCCACCACTTTCTGACACCCCTCCCCTGATCTCACTGCCCTCATCTCCCACCCGCTCACTCCAGCCAGGCAGACGGCACGCCAGCCTTGGTGACAGGCATGGGAGCTGCTGCCCGTCCTCCCCATTCTCCTCCCTGCCTTAACACAAGCCTCCTCCCAAATGTACTACACACACACACACACACACACACACGCCTGCCCCATCAACCTGTCCTGGTCTGGCTGAGATCAGGAGCAGAGGATCACGGCCCTTGGAGCCCCAGAACCAGCGAGGACACCATACACAATGACCTTGTGTTCGGGCTCAGCTGAGCTAAGGCTGACCCCAGCTGGAACCTCGGGGATGCCCTTTCTAGGACCTGTGGCTGGCTCAAATATCCACATCTCAGGGCCCTATGTGCTTCCGGGCACATCCACGAGACAGAGAGCTCTACAAGGGCAGCAGCAAGCCTCCCCAGCGCCTCCTCCCCCATCTTCCCCTTTCTCTGCCCGGCCAGAGCCAATCCGGATGGGAGCCCTGTCCACCCTCCACTGGGAGCCCGCGCTCGCTAGTGGCCGCTGCTGTCCACCCAGCACTGACCACCCTCAGAGCCCATGCTGTCCTCACACACACCGTCCTGCTGCATTCGCTCGACACCTGTTCTTGTTTCACAGGGAGGGAAACTAAGGCTCAGAAAGGTAAAGTAAGCTTTCATGGGGTCATCAGCTGGGATCCAAACCCAGCTGGGATCCAATTCATTGGCCTCCAACCCCCACCTGGCCCTGAGCCCCTGTGGGAGGGGGGAAGGAGGGGGCCACACCTTCCTCTTGGTGATGCTTCGGAGCAGCTCGGCCTGGCTCCGTAGCAGCCCCTGGCCTGCCAGCTCCCGCTCCTCCTCCACACGGCTCTCCCTCTCCAGCTGCTGGAACTCCAAGTCCTCAAACAGCTTTGTCTCCGTCTCCAGGGCCTCGGCCTCCTTGAACGACAGTGACAGAGGGGGTCGGGTGGTGCTCGGGATACCACTCCGGGCCTGGAAAGCCAGGCCACAGAGGTGGGAGTTCTGAGGGCTGGCCCCAGGGAAATCGGGGAAGGGACCTGCCCCCACCCAACCCCCTTTCCTCTGCTTGGCTTTGCCCCTTGCACGGAGCATCAGCGCCTGGAGTAGCAGAAAGTAGCAGAAAATCGCTCCCCCCATCCTTCCCTGTCCCCTCCAAGTCACAGCACCAACCCTGGTGTCCGGCAGGTACTGCAGGGCCCAGGTGGTCCCGTCCCACCGCTCTCCTCTCTTCTGGGTGGGTGGCCCTCGGGGGCCAGGGAAGGGGGGCTGGTGAAACTGACCCTTCTCAGCTGCTCCTGTAACTGTTCCCGCACTGACTCGGGGCAGTTATCGAGCTGCGTCTGGAGCTCGGCGTAGAGCGCCTGGCGGGCCTCCAGGTGCCTCCGTCCCGTGGCCAGCTCCGCCCTCTCCTGGTCGGCGGGAGGTGGGGGGAGGGCGGGCACAGGGGAGAAACAGAACACACACTCCTCAACTCCGGCCCGCGGGCAGCGGCGGCTGTGGGGGGGCGCGGCCAGAGCAGGAGAGAGCGAGCCAGGGAGCGGGAGGGGAGTGGGGGGACGAAGCCGAGGAAGCACAGAAGCAGATAAGCGGGAGAGGAGAGAGGAAGAGAGAGAGGGAAGGCACGTGGAAGAGGTGAAGAGCAGGAGAGGCTAGGAGCTGCCGCGTAAGACAGGACACTCGCAGGTGCAGGGGGCGGTGTGAGACAGCCAGAGGGGCAGGTCTCGGGCAGAAATTTTGGTCTCTTGGAGTCCCCAGGACTAGAAACTGTTTGGGGAGGTCCTAAGAAAAGCCCTCTGTTTTCTCTCCCAACAGTCAAGGCCAAAGCTGTTTCCCCATCACCAACACGGAGCCTCTGGCTCCGGCTTCTCCCCCTCTTGCGTTGCCTGGAGACCAAAATTTCACCCTGGGGCAGAGGGTAGAGCCAGCGAGGGTTAAGTCCAAGGGCTGGGCGTGACTCAAGGCTGCAGATGTTAAAGCTCTGGGCAGTGCAGCGGAAGGGACCCCAGCCCCACTCCCTGAGCCTCCCTCCCTCCTGCCCAGGGTGGAGGTGGGGGCGCTGGTGCTGCAGGCTGAACTCCAGCAGGATGAGGGTTGCAATTAGTTCGGCCGTTGCCATGGCAACAGGAGCCCCAGGAGTGGGTACAGAGAGGAGGTGGATAGCGCTGTCTGGGGCGAGATGACACCCCTGAGGGCGGGAAGGGGGACGAGGGGAGGAGCTGGTGAGTCACCCCTCCGAAGGACAGGCAGAGGAGAAACTATGATTACTGATTCCAAAACCAGAGTGGGGCCATGGGCTGGGGAAGAAAGCCGAGTGAACCTTCCCCACGGCCACCACCTCCCTCCCGCCCCCCACCGCCACTTCAAATAACTGGGCCCAGAGAAAAGGCAAAATCCTGGCCTCCAGGCGATACCAGGTCAGTGAGAAATGAAGTCAGGCAATTCCCTCTGAAATGCTGAGCTTACTTGAAGTCAGTCCCTGTGCTGAATCCTGCCCTGCCCTCCCTAACCCACCCTCCCCCCTTTCCCCATCTAGGGAGAGGAGGACCCAATCAGGCCGGTTCCTGGGGTCCAAGCACTTCCCCCTCCTTGGACTCAGCCCTTACAGCACCCTATTCCGGATGGCTCAGGGGTGGGAGAAGGGGAGAAGCCTACTCATTCCCACCCTCTGGCTGGGGTATCTGAATTTGGGAAACCCCAGGGTGGAAGCTAGGAAGGGCAGCCACCGTGTGGCAGAGAGATACTGTCCAAGCTCCCCACAGGCCATACGCCAGCCCAGCTGCACCTCCAGACCGTCCGCTCTAGAAAGAAGAGAGGGAAGGGAGGCGGATGGCTGGAGGACAGCCGTCTTCTCCCTGCTGTGTAGGAAACGGCCAATAGCCTATGGAGGCAGAGCCCGGGGCTTTTCCAAATGCGGGGCGCTCTTCAGGCCGAGAAGCTCCTCAGCTAGGCATTTCCCCCAACCTTGACCCCTCCTGCCAATGCAACACTGAGTAAAGTTGAGCTGTGCCCCCTGTCCGGTCTTTTCTGATCAAAACCCTGGAGTCCCACACCAATAAAGGAAGGAGGCAGAATGAGACGGGGAGAGGTCAAGGGCATGGCGGTGCCCCCGGAGTTAGTACAAAAGCAGGCATGGCTCAGCCCTGCCTGAGTGGCACTGGCAGTTAGGGGCATGCGGAGAGCCCAGGACAGTGATTAGAGGGGGCGTTAGTGCAGGCCTGGTTGGTAAGCGTGGAGTTAATTTGGCACAGAATTCGGGAGTGTGGTTTTGGGGGCCAGAGCCAAAGCTCCTAAAGAAAAAAAAAAGGGGGGGATGTCCAGACTCTCAAAATTGGGACAGGAGGAAGACGCTCTCAAAAAATTCAGAAGGAAAATTAATTCTTGGAAAAAATACTGTCAAGTCCAGAAAGAGGTGGCCCCTCTCCACACTCCAGAGCTTTTGGCACGTTGTTGGGCATCTCAGGCCTGGCTGGCACGGCCCCTGCGGGACGGAGCGACCCCTGCAGGCTGGCACGGGATCTGAAAGGGGCGGGGGTGGGAGCTGGGACCACCTGGGAGGGGAGGCTGCAGATCCTGAAGGCTCAGGGGAAGCAGAGACGTGAGGGCCATCTCCCAGAAGTCACGTCCTGAGCGCCCGAGGCATGCCGGGAGGGAACCATTCTCTCGATGGAGGGCCTCAGTCATGAACCACTTCCCAGCACCAATCCCTCAGGCTGTGCTCACCGACCAAGAAGCGTCTTTGGCACTGCCTAGAAGGGCCACGAACGACCGGGAACGGCAGGCACCCAGAGGCAGCACAGAGACCCAGACAGAGGAGATCCCAGACCCCAGCCCGGCCCCTGACAGTGCCCTTCACGCTGGTACCTTCCACAGAAGACAAGGCCTCCTGCCCCTGGGGGACACAGAGACCACCAGGTCTGCAGGGTGGCTGATGAGGGAAGGGGTCAGAGGCCTAGAGATGGCACTGCCCCTCTCCCAGGCCACCGGTAGCCAGCCCCGGGCCAGGCCAGCTGTGCGTTACCTTGTCCCTCTCCTTCTGGATGCCGGTCTCCAAGGCCACCAACTTCTCCTGAAGCTGGTCCACCGCCTTCTGCTCCTTCTGCAGCAGCGCCCACTCTGCCTCCCTCTCCCCCTGCAGCAACGCCCGCTCCATTTCAGCCTGTGGGAGACACCCAGGTCCACGTCGGGGCCGGTCAAGGCAGGCGGACGCAGGCCGCTCTGAGGGCCTTCCCCCCGCGGGGCGAAGAGCGACGCCGGGGCCCTCCCAGCTCACCTCTCGGGCCGACTCCTGCAGCTGCTGCTCCAGCTCCTTCACGCGGACCTTGAGCTGCTCCACACGCCCCAGCACCTGAGCGCGCTCCTCTTCCAGGGCCAGCACCTCCCCCTGCAGCTTGGCGCCAGGTGTATCCTCATGCTGCAGGGCAGAGACGCCATCAGCCGGGGAAGCCTGGAGCTCTCCATGCCCCGACTCAGAGAAGGGAGCCCCTTCCTCAGAGCGCTTGGAAGTGGGGGCTACACTGAGAGAGAAGGCGGACTGCCCTCCCCGCAAGGGAAGCGAGATCAGCTCAGCGAAAGGCAATGGAGGTCACCCCCGCGCCAGGCCGGGAGGAGGGCCGAGGGAAGGCAGGTCAGAAAGCAGATCTACAGCCCAGGACACGCATCAACACCTCCTCACTTCCACGCCTCTCAGCCCCAGGCCCTTCCCAAACCTGCCCCTTCGCTGACCTCCCCCCACCGGGCATTGGCCTCCACCACGGCCTCCTCTGCACCCGCCCCCCTCGGGTCAGACCCAGCCCCTCTCACCAGACACCCCTCCGCCTCACCTCCTGCTGCGTGCTCTCCGTGCTGCTGCACTCCTCCTTGAGATTCTCCTCGTCCGAGCGTTCCACACACTCCCACAGGCGTTGGGGGGCACCTCCAGGCTCCTCAGTGCTCCGCCCAGAGGCCCCAGCAGTGCCTGAAAGGCCCCGTGAGGGCCTCCGGCCTGCCAGGGCCAACGCTGCGGTGGCTTCCCCAATGCTGGGCAGCTCCCCGGCCTCGGGCCCCCCGTCGGCCCGGCTGTACTCAGCACACAAGTTCAGGATGGTCTCCAGGCGCTGGCGTTCCTGGGGACGGGCACAGAGTAGGGCATGAGAGGGAGGGAGGGAGGGAGGGAGGCCGGGCCCTAGCGGGGCTGGAGCCAGGCACCGCACACTATCAGGATGAGAGAACTAGGACACTAGGTACTAGGGCTTCAGAAGGAAGTCAGGAGAGCCCCAAACCCAAGGCCTGAGGAAGCAAAGGGAAGGAGGGCGTCCCCAGGAGTAGGCAGGAGGAACCAGGCCACTGTGCCACCTGCCCACATGGCTGGCCCCTCCCATCTTCCTGTTTCCTTTCCCTCTCCTTCTGTCCCCAAGGGCTTTCTTGTGGACACCCAGCGACACAAACTGGTGAGCAGGCTAAAGACCACGACGAGAGACAGGTAACACTCGGGTGCTCATGCTGACTCGGACCCAAAGCAATCTACACACAAGGGTACACAGACCCCACCCCCCACACCAGTCCTGACCCACAAGGACACAACCCGTGCTCTGCGCTTACATTAACAGGCAGGTGCACACACACACCGGCCCTGGCATGCACAGATGCACGCGGGCACACACTCGCACAGATAAACACAGCCTAGCGTGCAGACAGGTGGGCCCTGACCTAGACGGGGCTGGAAAGCAGACCCACAGGCAGCTAGGGATCCCAGGTTCCCACAAAGCTGCACTTGGCCTGTGTATGTACACCAGGCCAGACAGACCTGGGACACGGTCCTCCTCGAGGCCCGCCCGCTCTCAGGCAGCTCTCCCCCCCCACCCCCA
>NC_048225.1:14452000-14515547 GCF_002007445.2 Ailuropoda melanoleuca | reverse complement strand
CCCCCGTCTGTCTTTCCTGGCAGGTGAGCTGCTGCCGGCCCTTGCACCCCCAGGCCCCACTGTGAGTGCTCCCAGTGACTGCCGCTTCATTCACCCCCTCCCCACAAACAGCCCCAGCCAGATACCACTCAGGGTCCCATGAGGTGAAGGAGGGATGGTGCAATCGTGGCCCCCCTCTCATCCACAGCACCCCAGCCTTGAAGCGCCGCCCCCTCCCCAGGCGCCCACGGCTCTGCAGGGGACCTCGACCTCGGGTGTCTCTCACTGCACAGACACGTACCCAGATTCCCTCCTGCTGCCTGTCCAGTTCCACGTCAAAAACAAAACCAGGAACCGAGACTCAGCACCCAGGAGGCTGGGCCAGTGCCCCCGCCCCTGCCCCAGGACCCAGATAAGCAGCCTGCTGGAGGTGGGAGGGGCAGGGCCGGCAGCCTCCAAGATTTAAAGTGGCAGGTGGGGCAGGTCAGGGCTGGCCGGGAGGTGTGTGCTCGTGCCTGGGGGTGGGGAGGCTGGGCCGCCACTCTGCCTGAGCCAGCCTCACTGCTCCCTTTCCAGGGTGAGCCCCCAGGGTGGTCCCAGCACGCCCCTGGAGGCCAAGGGAACAACAGTGAAGAGAGAATGCAGCGACAGAAAACACTAAGGATCCTGCCTTATCTCTCCACCGACTGGACACAAACACCCTGGCCCGCACCCTCACCTCACCCAAAGCTGTCCCAACCTCTTCTCAAAAGCTCTCCAGACAAACGTCCTCATTTCTGGTTCTCCTCCTCAAACCAATCCCACAGTCCCTGGGCCCCCAGCAACCCCGCACTGCTCACAATCCATTCTCCTGTCCGTGTGCTCCAGGGTCCGCACGCCAGCCGGAGCCCCACGAGCTCCCTGCGTTATCCGGGGAATCCTGGACCCCACCCAGCTCAGATGCCGTCTCCAGGACAGCTGCCCAGAGCCACACCCGGCCCCCAAATGCAGCCACGTGCGTGCACGCACGCACGCACGCACGCACGCACCGCGGCACCCAATCCCCAACAGACGGTCCGGCCCAGGGTCGGGTTCCTTGCCACTCACCTTCCCAGCTCCTGCCCATGTGCAAAAGACCAAAAAGAAGAAAGAAGGAAGCAACTTTTCTAAAAAACAAGACTTGGAAAGACAGGAGACTTGGATTCCAATTCCAGCTCTGCCAGAACTTGCTGTGTGACCTTGGACACGCCCATTCCCCTCTCTGGGCCTCAGCCTCCTCAGCATTCAGACCCACTTCTCAAACAGAGAGGTGCGAAGCCTCACCAGAAATGTGGTGTGTTTCTCTAGAGCTGTGTTATATTCAGGTAAATAACACAAAATTTAATCTATACATTAAAACAAATGCCGTGTTACAGAAGAAAAGCAAAATTAACATGAGCTTAAAATAAAACCTTAGAGGTTTCAAGCAAAGTTCCTCAGGGCACCAGACCCGTGAAACACAGGTCACTAAGGTGCCTCCTGGAAGCAGAAAAGCTTGAGACGCCCAGGCCCTTCCGAGGGCCCGTCCCACTCCGCCAGCTGGCCTGCCCACGCCCTCCCGGCCTGCGCTCACCAGCCTCTCCATCTCCTGCTCCCAGAGCCGTTCTTGGCGCTGCCGCCGGTGGTACTCCAGGAGGTCGTCCTCATTGTCACTGATCTCCGTGATGCTATTTTTCCGCTCCCGAGTGACGGGCACCCGCAAGTCCCCACTGGACAGCTTCCTCTGGGTGCGGGGGCTCTGGCGCGGCGAAGCCCCAGTCAGAGAGCCCAGACTGTAGGCCGGGCTCAGCCTGCCACTGAAGCTGCCCTTGCGGGGCGCCAGGGACTCCCCAAGCGTGGGTGAGGGGCTCCGTGTCCTCCGGCCCCGCGCCCCCAGGGTCAGTGAGAAGTCCTCTGCTGAGGCCCCGTGGGCGGCCCAGCGCCGGGGCCGGGGGCTCTCTGCCACTTCTCTGGTGAGCTTGGGGTCTGGCACAGTCCTGGTGGGCATGGGGGAGAGCGCCCTCCGGGACAGAGACGGGCTCAGCGGAGGGAGCTCCCGCATACTGTCCGGACCCCGCCGGCTCAGGCGGGGACTCTCGGGACGCTGCAAGGTGCGGGTGGCTGACCCATCTGAAAATGTTCGGCCCACCAGCTGGCGTGAGGGGCTGGTCGTCAACACGCGCTCGGTGCCCGGCAGCTCACGGAAAGGGCTGGGGGGCCGGTCCTGGAGCGTGCCGATCTTGTTTCGGGGAGCGGGGACTGGCGGCTGGAACTTGGGGCTGCCAGGAATGCTGGTGGGTTGGCTCCGGGCCCCGGAAGCTGGGTACTCGCTCAGGCTGATAGCCACCACGGGCAGCTGTCCACCCAGCCGGGGGCTCTCAGTGGCTCTGCGGGCCTCCGCCAAGACAGTGGCTGCAGGGCTGTCTGTCAGCAGACCTCGGAGGCCAGGACTGGGAGGCCTCTCGTGACCCCCTTTCCTGCCCAAGCGGGGGCTCTCAGAGGCGCGGGCACCGCTCGGTCGGGACTGTGGGGGCTGCAGGGCCAGATGGTAGCTAGAGGAGCGGGCAGGCACCAGTGGGGGCATGGAAGGCGCTGGCTCCTGCCCACCGGGTGAGTGGCTGGCACAGCTTCCACTGCTGGCTGGTGAGGAGAGCGGCGAGAAGGCTGGAGAGGTGTTCTCATAGCTGGAGCCCACAGACATGGCGCCAGGGCTGGTCGGGGGGGACAGCAAGTAGCGCCCACCATTAGCCATGGGCGACAGCGGGGAAGTCGCGGCAGGCTTCTTGCCGGCAGCTCCAGGCTCCTCTAGCACCAGTGAATCCATGATTTCCTGCAGGTCCTTCTCAATAGAGCTCACCAGGGAACTGTGGCTGGCACAGG
Source organism: Ailuropoda melanoleuca (assembly GCF_002007445.2). Taxonomy (NCBI): domain Eukaryota; kingdom Metazoa; phylum Chordata; class Mammalia; order Carnivora; family Ursidae; genus Ailuropoda; species Ailuropoda melanoleuca. Next base: position 14,512,691 of record NC_048225.1, on the reverse strand, counting down.
CGGGGGGTCCCCGTGTTGCAGGCTGCGGGGTATGGTTCCCATTCACCAGGCTTTCTGACTCTGCTGGTGGGAAATGCAAAGATGCCTCAGGCCCTGGTCTTCAACTCTGGGGAGCTGGATATGCACAAGAATGAGGGCACTCTCCGACCTTCTCCTAGCAGAGGCTCGCAGACGCTAGGACCAGCTGAGGCTAGGAGAAAGATCTGAAGCAGCCAGGTGATCTGGGTTCCAGTGCCAGCTCTGCCACTGACCCGCTGGGCAACCTTAAATCACTTGCCCTCAGTTCCCCTTTCTATAAAGGAAGGGGACGGGTGCTACTCTGCTGGCTCTGATGTTTTCAGACTTAGGGCAGGGTTGCTAATGATGCCAGGCACTTCTAGGCCTAGTGGTTGTGGGCTCACCCCAAGACGAGGTTCCTCCCTGCCTTCGTTTCCCCAACCTCCTATCCCTCTCCTTCAGGAAGGACAGATGGACATTCTGTAAAGGGGCCGGGGGCACGCTGTGGAGCTGGCCAGAAGTTTGGGGTGGGGGGTCCAGTCTAAGAGGACATGAGGGCCTCCCAGCATAGCCGCGGAAACCCGGGAAAAAGCACAAACCAAACTTCTAGCGCTGGGCAAGAGGCGTGCCCGCGCCACTCCGTGCGGCCGGAGGCAAGGAGGGCCAGGCGCTGTCGGGTTGCCCCCGGAAGCCAGGCTGGCCGGCAACTCAGTGCAGCTCACTGCCTCCAATTATTAGGCCATTAAGCCACGCCAGCAAGAGCCTGCCTTTGCCCTACCCCAGGGCTTCGCCAACCAACCAGAAGTCCCTGGAACCATTGCCCTGAACAGCTTCCGGAATGGCATGACGAGGCGAGGGTGAGAGCAGGGTGAAGCCAGCCAGGGAGTAGGCTGGGCACCCAGACTCCTGAGAGGCTCACCTGACATCCACGTCCACCTGTCTCAGTACCACACTGACACCTGTCATCCCACAGCCCTCCGAATGCCGTGCAGAGTCTCGGGTGGTGGGCTCACTGGCAGCCTTGCGGTCTCCACCCTCCCCCACCCCCTAGGCAGCTGGGTTGAGGGGGGCTGTGCTGGTTCCCTACAACAATCACCAACTCTCCTCTGGGGTTCAACAATTCACACACAAACTGCAGCTGTTCCGCTGAGGAATCGGCAAGCATGGTCTGGGGGGAGGGGCAGGGCCCAAGGACCTAATCACCAGCAGGTGGGACTCACCAGCGCCAGCAGGGGTTCAACCTAAGGCTTCCTTCTGCCCCCTAAGGCCACCATCAAGGGTGAGGTTTTCTGGAGGTGACACAAGAGGCACCTAGTGGTTAGGGTCCCAGACACTGGGGTGGCATCTTGCAGGGCAGTGGGCCTGGCAGAGCCCTCTCTGTCCCTTGGGCACATGATTCCCCAATTCCAGCCAAGCAGCACTTCTTGGAACTCTCCCAGAAGCCAGACTGCCTGGCATTCTCCACCAGTGGCCCAATGGCAGGTGGCTGCAAGCCCAGATCATGGGTATTGTCCTGCCCTGACACGGCAAGCATGGCTGGGATGGGCAGGGAGAAGGACCGTCCAGGAGGACCACCAACCCAACCCCCGGACCCAGCTGGGCATCTACCTGAGCCAGGACTGTAGGGGGGCCCTGGGGCCCGGCCCCCTGCCGGGATCATGCTCTTCATCCACTTGGCTTCGGCGGGGTGGTTAAAGCGGAGGAAGGTGGACTGGCCCAGGCACAACATACAGCCTACGGAGAAAGCGAACGCTGGGAAGGGCAGGTGCTGCTGAGGCAGCCCTCACCCCAAAGCGCTAGCGGGCTCCAAAGAGCCCTGCCCCCCGCACTCAGTGTCTACGCGGACCCCGCCTGACGCTGCCTGTGCTTGAGACAGGGCAGCGTAGAAAGAGCACTGGTTTGCGAGTCCCAAGACCCGACACCCCGTCCCGACTCTTGTTACTAGTGGTGAGATCTCCAGATGCAATCACTTCCCCTCTGAGCTCAGTACTCTCAGGAGAGAAATGAGGACAATACCACGGACCTTGCAGAGGGAATAAGACGACGTATGTGAGGACGTCCTGTGAAGGGAGGTTCTTCAGAAAACACAGACACCCATGTCCCTTCAACCCGTACCAATGATCCATCTATCTGCCCCCTGGGTGGAAAAGTCAGTTTGAGAGGCAGCAATTTCCAGGATCAAAAAAAGCCCTGAGAGAAGGGACAGGGGAAAACCAGGAATCACTTAGATGCCCCCGGAGGAACCAGATTTTGCTTCCTGGCTCCGACTCGTTATCACCCTCCTTATCATTGTGTGGCCTAGGGAGAGCCATCACCCTCTTTCTGACAAAGCACCCTCTGGCCTGACATCCTCCTGCTCCTAGGTCTTCTCTGGAATCCAGCCAAGCCTAGGGCCAATGGGCCCTGCTCAGCCAAGCACATTCCCAGGCAGTAGGCGCAAGCCCAGTCCTGCCCAGTAAGCGTGACTACATGGAGAGGGCAGGGTATGTGGGAGCCAGAAATGTAGCCAGGGGCACCAGGAGTGTGCAGAGCCGCAGGAGTGCCCACGTGCGCCTGAGCCCGGCTCACAGCACTGCCCCGCCTGGCCACACTACACGCCTGCCGTGCCGCAGACGCCGGAGCCCCGGTGCGCCCTAGAACCACCCTCCCAATTTGTCCACACCCCTGCCCCCAGCCTATGGACCCAATCTGGTGTCACTTGGCACCCCCTAAGTTTCATGCCAGTCTGAGCTCAGACTGGCAGGGAAGTCTACATTCCTGGACGCTGAGACAGTTCAGCTCAGGCAAGCCACAAGGGCAAGGGGCATCCAGGCCACATGGATACGTGGCAGGCCCCCCACTGAGCAGCTCAGGAGCCCGTTGCTGGGCTTAGGCTGCTGGGACCTTAGGCGTCACCGTGGCTGGCGGGGAAGGGGCTAACGGGCTGAGCAGCCCATAGCAGATAACCAGGGTGGACAAAGCCACACCCAGAGGTCCTCCCCAGCAGACGGGCACCAACAATTCTAAAGACTGATGGGTGGTTAGGAGAGAGGGGAGCCTTCCCCGCCAAGCCGCCAATCAGAGGAGCTGGTCCCAGAGTAATCATAACCGGAATAAATAATAGCCAACCACACTTCCACCTAATTACAACCACAGCTGTTTCAGAAAGAGCCCTGCTGGCCCCTCCCCCTCCTTTCAGCCCTTTAACAAGCTAATTAATGATGAGTTCGCAGGGTCTAGACAGACCCACTCAATCCTAGATTGATGGGGGTGGGCTGGGGTGGGGTGGGGACCCTGATCACACAGCCCAGTCTGGGACGGAGGTGGGGAGTCTGAGTGGATTCCAGCCCATCGTGCCAGGCCCACCCAAGGACCCTCAGCCCTGCTTCTAGAGCCCAGAGCTCCCTGCCCCCTCTTCTGCCCCTCAGCCTCCTCTACAGGGGGGGGGGTGTGGCCTTGCTGCCTCTGGGCTATAAATAGGTGATGCCAGGCAGCAGAGCTGGGTCTGTATTAATAGAGCGGGCAGGAGGGCAACAGGACTCGGAGCAGCTCAGTCCGGCCCAAATTAACTTTTTATTTGCACTCAGGGGCCCCAGGCATTGCCCCAACTCCGGTCCCTACTCCCCCAAGGGCCTGGCTACCCTATTTCTGGAAGGAAACCTCCTCTCAGTCCAGTCCTGCCCCGAGAAAACCCACTCAGAAAACCCACTCAGAAAACCCAAAACCTCTTCTCGTCCAGGCAAAGTTGTGGTCCGTGCCCCCCATCCCCAAAGGGGCCCAGGGCCCAGCTGTGTGCGTGCAGGTGGGTGGAGAAGCACATCTGGAGGGGGAAAACAGGGCAAAGGAGAGGGCGGATCCTATCTCTGAGAGACACAGAGGAGAAACACCGCACGCAAACACACTCTCCTACAGGCTCACACACACACCCGCTCCTAGAAACACACAGGCATACCTGCTCCCACGCTTGCCGCCGGACAGTCCCTGCTCAGGGGCCAAATAGAATGGACTGGCCAAAGGGAGGCTGGGGTGAGGGCAAGATGCGAGGAAGGGCCCCCACCCTTCCATCAGAGACCCCTCTCCAACCCAGCACAGGCTTCCCCCCTCCTCATCAGCACCCCTCAACCCCTTCCGGAGGCGGGTCCACGGAGGGGACTTCCGAGCGCGGGGGGAAGATGAGGTCTGGCCGGCCGAGGAGTGGCCCCGCGCCCCGACCTCCCACTCACACATGTTCAGGGCACACATACCACCGAGTCTCACAGCCCCCAGCTCCCCCCCACCCCCCGCGGTCNTTTTTTTTTTTTTTTTTTTTTTTTTTTTTTTTTTTTTTTTTTTTTTTTTTTTTTTTTTTTTTCAGGGAGGGAGGGACAAAGGAGAGGAGGAGGGGAAGAGGAAGTGATGGAGGAGAGGAGAGGGGAGCGGGATGGAGAGGGCGGGGCGGGAGGATGCGGGCAGCCCGCGGACTCCGAGTCGGGGGCGCAGGAGCAGAAGCGAGACCGGAGGAAAGGTGCGGGGGAGGCGACGGAAGGAAAGGTAAGAGGTAAGTAGAGGCCAGAGGGTGAGGCGTCGGGAGGCAGGAGAGAGGAAAAGCAGGGTCTCACTGAGAGCCCTCTGTGGCTGGCCTCCCAAGAGGCCTGGGAAGGGGCCAGCCCCGAACCGGCTGGCTGGTCACCTTGGGCCAGTCACACCCTCTGGCCTCAGATCCCTTATCTACAGAATGAGGAGGTTGTCCTCGTTGACAGCAAAGGTTAAGCTCTGACATTCCATGGCTCCCAGGGCTCCAGCTGGGTCACTAGGTGCAGCTCCAGCCCTCCCTGTACCACTGTGACAAGGTCACTCCTGGGCTGGGAGTTCAGGCCTAGGTGGTACTCTGTGTAATGTGAGGAGCACTGAGCCCAGCTCGGGTCTCCATCCTAAACACCACCCTGCTCCCCCACACCTCCAGCCGCTCAGCTCAGCAACCCCACCACCCCTTCCAAGCCGGCCCACTCCCCCGGGGCTTTCCGGAAGCCAACCCCACCTCCTTCCAACCGCCACTGGCCAGTTGTGCCTCGTGCAGACCTCTCCCGCCCCACTGAGGCACCTTCCCATCTGGAACATACAGTGCCACCCGTCTCTGGAGCCCCCAGGGGCCAGCTGGGCTTCTGGGCCAGGCGAGTACCTACCACCCAGCCCAGGCCCCAGACAGTTCCTCTTGTTCCAGAAGAGACCTACCCTCTGGACACCAGAACCTTAAGAGGGACACTGTGTTCTCTCAGACGCATTCTATCTGCTCAGAGCTCACAGGCCCCACACACGTTCTCCGGTACACACCGACACTTGCCCAGTCACACAGCCACCACCTTGGCCGTGCACACTGAGTCACACAAACACCCCGGCTGAACACACCCTGTCTCTCACACATGCTTATTCTCACCCACATAATACCCCTCTTAGTTACACACTCATTCAGGCACAGACATCCTTCCACTCAGTCCCTGGAGAGACTCTGAAATCAAAAGCCAACCTCCTTAGAGAAAGAAAGGATTTCTCCACCCTTGCTAAACACCTACCCGCCCTGCCATACTCCACACACGCTCTCACACTCACGCGCGCACTTGTTCCTCACCCCCCTTCTGAAGGAAAATGGAAGAACCATTTAGGGTTAAATGCAAACTAGAGGGAAGCTTTAAACAACAACAACAACAAAAAAATCTCCTCAGGAAGAATGATTCATTGGTCTGGAAACTGTGACAGCCAGCTGGACAGACCCAGACAGACACGGAGGATCCCTGCCAGTGAGAAATAGGGCAGGAGGCAGGCACAAAGAAGGGAGCAGCTAGGAGCCTTTGCTTTTTCTCTCCTTTTTTTGATCTTTATCTTATTAACAGAGGATGGCTGGAAGCTTCACTCCCACTTTACAGAAGGAACAACTGATAATTGGGCGGGCGAGGAAGAGGCTCAGTGTCCTGGATCCCAGAGGGAGACAGCTGGATTACCCAGGAATCCCAGCTCCCTGGCCACATTCCAGGGAGCCCCCCCTCTTCTGGCCTTCACACAAGCCCCTACCAACCAATGAGGGGCTCAGAGAGTGAAGGAGACGTGGAGACTGGGCTGGCAGCAAATGCTGGGAGTGGATGGGGAACTACTGTCTAGACAGCCTGGGCCCTGAGCTGTGTGGCTTTCTGGGTCCTCCCCTGGTCCGTCCCCTCCCGGAGCTTTCATGTGGTCTGGCGCTGTGGCTGTGGTCCCCGGGTGGGGCAGCCTCGGCTCGATTGAGATTCCTTCTTACTTCCTTGGTCACATTCCCAGCTCCACCTCTTGCTCCATAGAGAAGAGGGCAGCGTGAGATGTGCCAGGACACCGGGCTATGGAGGTGGAATCGGGCTCGCCCTCGGCTCCCTCACGGCACGCTGCCATGTCCACAGCTTCAGCAAAAGCTAAAGGCTGGCATCTGCTTTCGGCCTGCCCCCCACCCCCACCCCCGGCCCAGGCACGGTCCTCCTGGAAGAGCCTGTCACTGCCATCTCTACTCCTCATGACATGCGCCTGTCCAAGTTGCCTCTGGCTGGGCACAGTGCCCAGAGTGTTGCATCTATGGAAGGCCCGGCCCAGCCAGAACGGGCCCGTTGTTCTCTGTAGGGTAGCCCTCTGTTTTTCAAAGAAGAGGTCCTCCTCTAAGGCTGGGTCAGGGGAACAGGACGGGGAACATGATTCTCTTGTACCTGTGCCCGCAGATAGGCACGTGGCAAGTTCTCAGATCCACCTAGGACTGCACACATGGACACTTTGGCACCATCAGTCCTGCGTGCACCCCCGTCCCCCATGTGAACACGCTGATCCATAAACACGAGGAAAGACACAAACAGCGATACACAAGCCCAGAGTCACAAACACATCCGGAGAGATATAAACACACTCCAGTTACACAGACACACAGAGATAGCACATGCACCCCCGAGCCACCCAGTTTCCAGGGAAACGCACTCCCAAGAATGTCCGGAGTGGGGCCAGGCAGGGCTGGGCTTGGTGCTGTGCTCCAGAGATGAGACAAGGAAAGCCTCAGCTCCCCGGAGCCCAGAGGAGGGGGAGTGCTAGGGAGAAGAACACCCGTTCCTTTGTGCCTCTGCCTACCCCTCCCCAGGCTGCCAAGCTCCTGAGACAGGCAAGCCCAGACAAGGAGGCTATGGGAGTGGGAGGGAGCCAAAGGGAAGGGGGTTTAGGGTCAGAAGAGAGTGGGAGGGTACATACTTGGCAGGGTGGACCCTTAGCTGGGGAAGAGTTAGGGGTCACTGGGGCCACAGGAAATGCCTAAGAATTCCCATCTTGACCCAGGCCCGCCCTCTTCTCGGGGAGCTAGTGATGCTCTGGGAAGATGAGCAAGAAGGCCATTGCACCGTCCCTCCACCCTGCTCACAGCACACATGTTCTTGCCCATGAACGCAAGGGATCTGGGGCTGGGGGAGGAAGGGCTGGGCTCCTTCTCTAGCCTTCTTTGAGCTCTGCCCCTCCCTCTCCTTGCTACTGTACTAGCTTACTTCCACACACCCAAATCTTGGGGAAGGTGTTCTCTCGGAGGTTGAACGGGACTGTCAGGAACCAGATGGCATCACAGCCAAAGCCCCAGTTTATGGGGGTTCCGCCTCTCCTCCGGAGTCAGAGAACTCGAAGCTCCGGAAGAGGCCAGGGCCTGCCTGCTTCTGCTGCTGGCGGACCTGCGTCCCTGAAGCCAGGTGTCCCCCTCACACTCCCAAGGGCAGGAAGAAAGGAGTAGGGCAAGGTTGGGTCTCCTGGGTCAGCTAGGAAGGGAGCAGCATCTAAGGAGAGCCTAAGGGATGTGAACAGAAGGACAGAGGGAAACAGAGGAATGACTGGCATTTCCACTGCCAAGGAGTTTCCAGCCTTTAAGAGGCAAGGGTCCCCAGAAAACAATGGCAGGACATCAGTCCTCCTGCTCAGAGCCAGGCTTGGACCACAGCTCCCATCCTTGCGTCAATGCCACCCCTACCCCCCACCCCAAGTCTGCTTTCCTCACTCCCCTGATGTGACGATTTATTGTATAAATGGATGCCCAGGGCAGACGCACCTGGTCTGTCAAAGTGCCACCCGGGCCGACCCCTGAACTGCCCAGTCACCATAGGAACTAGGGGCCCGGTTTTCAGAGCCACCTGACACAACAGAATGGCCTGTTGCTTTGGGGAACAGGGTAACCATATTCATGACCCCAAAGCTACTGTCGATGGTATTTTAACAGGAGGGAGCATGTCCTCAGATCTCCCCTCTGCTCCGACCCCATCAGGGGGTACCGGCCTCCCTCCCCACCCCTGCGTCTTTTCAGAGCGACTCCCTCTTGGCATCCTGAAACAACGCCAGCTACAGTTGTCCTCACTGTTGCTCCCGCCGCTGTCCCTTAACCATCACTAATGGCCACCCCACCGCTCCCCCTGCCCTTTGAATGCGGTCATCAGAACTTCCCCCCTCCCACCGGGGAGGTGACCAGAGAAGCAGGTTGAAGACAAATCTGGATGCTAGAGGAGTCTGGGATGTTCCTGAGACACATCCAGAGGCAGCTGAGCACCCTGAGGCGGTTACCGTGGCAACCGCGGCAGCAGGCTTCCCCCGCCCCTAGCCCAGGCTTTTAAACAGAGACCCAAGCCTCTGGGGGCGGCAAACCTTACCCTGAGTGAGCCGGGTGGGCTGCCGGACAGGGAGCCCATCGATACTGCAGACGTTGCCACAAGGGTAGAGAGTGAGGGTGCCCCGCACGTTCTCGATGTAGCAGTGCTGTGGAGCCAGGCCCGGACCCTGCAGTGAGATGTCCCTGGCCGCCGAGCCAATCACTGTCTTCCCTGAAGACAGAAGGCAAACTGAGTCAGAGGCTGAGGTGGCAGGGGCAGGGCCGGGAGGACGGCAAAGGAAATGTAAGTCCAACTCCTCCTTCACGAAGGATCGCTGCCTACCACCGGCCACCCCTTTTGGGTCCCCGAGCCTGGTGGAGACAGTCCGTGGTAGAAGCTCGGGGCAGGCAGAGAAAACTCTGGCTCACAGATGGGGAGACCCAGAGGGCACAGAGGGTACAGAGGGTCCAGGCTGCTCAGGCAGAGAAGGGGCACTTCTTTTCTGCAGACCATCCCTTAGTACCTCCAGCTCCTCGTCCCCAAGTCCTCTTCCTCCATCCCGCTCCCCACTCTGTTCCTCCAAATCTGCCATCTCTCCTTCTTCTCTCCCCCCACCTTCTGCACCTGCAACCCCTGCCCCTCCCTCACTCCCCTCCGTGCTGCAGCTTGCACGGCTCCCCCTGGCAGAGCCCCCGGGAGCGGTATTTGAAGAATGTGGGGAATGTGGAATCGCCAGGGCAACAAGTGCAGTCAGGGGAGAAGCGAGGCCAGGCAGAAGCGAGCAGGAGGGGGGCCGTGCCAGGGCCTTATCTTGGGAGGCCTCCCCTACTCCCATCCCTCCGTCCCTCCAAGCTCCACAGGTACCTGCTTCCATGCTAGGCATCGCCCGGCAGTGGGGCCCCTTTCTTCTTGGCCACACTGGTTGCTAAGAGCAGTGGGCTCTCCTGTTTCCGTGCTCTCCTCCTTGTTTCTATACTGATCTTTAATCCCAGTCGCAGAGCTAGATTATCTACCGAAGAGGGCCAGGCAGTCCAGGGAGCAAGCTGGTGGAGTGGGGTGGCACGGCCCCACATCTGGGGGAGGCGAACGTGGCGGACAAAGGGCAGAAGGACCCCACCATGTGCCTGGAATCCGGGGCAGGAATGTCTGTAAGGACGGAGGGATGGCAGAGGGCCCCCTAGGACCTACCTTCCTCCAGAGGCAGAAGGGTGATGGCCGTGCTGAGCCGCCCACTGCCCAGGCTCACCAGATGCGGTTTGTCCGTCTGTACCTTCAGCCCTTTGCCTGTCTCGATCAGGTCCAAGGGCCCTTTCTGCAGGTAGTGGAGGTGGGGGATGAGCATCGTGAGAGCCTCCAGGCCAGAACCTGAGCACCCGCGTCCCAGTCACACCGGCACCCTCTCCAGCGCTTTCCCTCTCCAAAGGGCTCTGAGGGTGTCGAAAGGCTCAGCACAGAACCTTGCACAGAGCATTATTACGCTAAATTGTAATGAGATCTGAATCTAGGCCACTAACTCGTCCCCCTGGATTTATCTCAAGTCTTGGCTTAACTGCCCCCTTTGTCTATGAAGACAGAAACAAGGAGAAAGTGAGGGGAACAGGCGGGCGCTGGGGACAGAGGGGGTGCTGCAGAGGAGGGCCAATGCAGACTTGTCACTGCAGACCTGTCCGTGGCCATCCCCTTGGCCATGGCTTGCCTCCGTGAAACTAAATCACAATGGAGGATAGAATCTCAGATCGAGGAGAGGGACACAGCCCAGGGTCAATCTGTAAACTGCTTCCTGACTTCCAAAGGGTATATTCTGGGTGAACCAATTAACCTGATTCAGATAAAGACTTAGCTGTTAATAGGCTTGGGACCTGGGGAAGGGCAGACAGGAGCTGCTGCTCTCATCCCGGGGCTGGGGCCACGGGTGGGGAGAGGAGCCAAACCCACCCTCTCCAGCAGCCCTCTTGCCCCTTGGCCTTGACCCCACTCACCTTTACCATTGCTTGGGTCTTGCATCCGGCGCCGACCTGGTTCCTATTGAGAGCGTCCATGGTCCTGGGGCTCCAGAGGGCCTGGGGGCACAGCAGAAGACAGGTATTGGTGGGGAGGCCAGGGGAGGAAAGGGAAAGGAGTAGGCTCTGTGGCCAGGCTCTCAGGGCGGGGGGGCGGTACCAGTCGCCCTCATTCCCAGCAGGCTCATGCAGAAGAGAAAGTGGAGGCAGCTCAGGAGCTTGGGGGGGCAGGGAGGCAGTGCCTCGTCTACGGCCACGCACAGACACCATGCACACCAGCCTTGACCCCTGCCACCATAAGCCCAAGGACCCCTAGAGGCCCAGCCCGCACTTCTAGGCTTTCTTGCCTCCAACACTCAGGAGCCAGGCTTCAGAGGCAGAGGACCCCCAGACATCTGGAGCCAGATGTGGCGTGAGGAAAATCTGCCTCAGTGAGGGAAGCCAGGGGTCTGAGGAACTCCCCCAGGGACACTGGTAGCCAGAGACTCCCCCCCCCCCAGGTGGGTGGCAGGGCTGATGAGGAGAAGCGCCCTCCTGCACCCTTCCCCTCTCTGCCTCTCCCTTTCTCTTTTCCCCAGGGGTCTCAACAGGGTGTCTGCTTAAAGGAGACACCACGGGAAAAACTCAACCATTCCTGCTTTCTATATGTCTCAACTCCTACACCCTCTCTGCCCCAGAAAGCAGTCTCACCCCCTGGACAATCGGGAAAAATCCCTCAGTGGTGACTATAACAGGAATACAGCTTTCTAGGGTTCTTTATCTGGTGTTGTAGGAAGCTTAGGGCTTCAGAACTAAGGGTAAAGTAGATCCCAGAGCCAGAACTTGAACTCTTCCCACCCATCCCTTTCTCCCTGGCTCACAGTTTTGGTACCTGAGAAATGCGAGGGACCTTTGGGAACTAACGTGTGCCTGCATGCCCATCCCTTGACCATCTTGCTAAGGTGAGAAGCTTCCCATTTGCTGCTGACATGGGGCTGGGGACAGCCAAGAAAGTGTGGCTCAAGGTAGGAGGGAGACCCGGGAAGGCAGGGTTTCCCTCCGCTTTCTCTTCCCACCCTCGAACAGGGCCACAGGGCTGGGTGACTTGGAGAGGAAGTGGGGGCAGAAGCCAGCATTCCAAGGAGTGTCTAACCCTGGCAGTGGGGCCCAAGGGCCTCAGCCATAGAGAATTACTAATTTTACCCTCCCAGCTTCCACCCTTCCGGACCTGGACGGCATCACGTCCGTCACTGTGTCCACCCAAGCTGGCGGAAGAGAAACCGGAATAGGGCCTGGGGCCCACCCCAACTCTGCCTGGGAAGAGGGAAGGGAAAGGCCATTAACCTACACCAAGCTCCAAGCTGGCCTGGCACCTCCCCAGGAGATCTGGCCATGGGGAAGAATTTCCAGGGTCAGAGCCGGCAATACTGTTTCCTTCCACACAGGGAAATCCCGCAGCCTTCTCCGAGGGAAGAGAGGCGAGGCAGCGGGCTGGGAATGGGGAGTTTACACAAAAGAAGGAGAAAGAAAATAAAACAATAAATAATGGTGAAGGAAAGGCATCATCGTTTAGTGGAAAGAGCTTTAGACTGGGAGGCAAGGGCCTTAAATTCTCACCCTGACTTTATTATTTATTAGCTGTGAGATCTTGGACAAGTTACTCAAATTCTCTGAGTGTCAAGTCATTCTCTATAAAAGTGGAATAATGACTTTTTCACAAAAGATTGTCTGGATTAGTGCTTGCCGGTGGCTAAGGGTAGGATGGAGAGTGACTATAAATGGGCACAAGGTTTCTTTTGGGGGTGATGGAACTGTGGTGGCGGTGGCACGGCTCTGTAAATATACTCTAAAATCAGTGAACACGTACTTCACTTAAGTGAATTTTACGATATATATGTTATACCTCAATAAAACTTTTTTTTAAAGATTGTATTTATTTACTGTGAGAGAGCGTGCAAGCGAGAGCATGAGTGGGGTGTGGGGCGGCGGCAGAGGGAGAAGCAGAGCCCCCCCCAAGCAGGGAGCCCAACACTGGATCACAACCCCAGCAGAAGGCAGACAGCTCACCCACTGAGCCACCCAGATGCCCCGAGAAAACGGTTTTTTAAAAAAGACTGGAGATTCAGGTATCACAGTAAATGACACTCTGTGAAGCCCAAAGCACCATAAACCTGCCAGTCCTTAGTATGGGCGTCAAGATGAGAACGAGTCAGTCGCTTCACCTTTATCGGTCAAATTCGCCACCATCCCGTTAGGCCATTTTGGACGCGTTCGTTTATTTACACCGAAGAACTTCAAGTGCAGGTAAAGATTGCAAAGGAAAAAGGCTGATAGGGAGCAAGAGTGAGGAGAGGAGAACGTGAAAGGACAGGGGGAGATGAGGAGGGAGGTGTGGGGAGAGACAGAGAAGATGTAGAAATCAGCAGGTTCGAGGCTGCGGCCCCAGCTCAGAAACCCAACCCGGGTGAAGTGGAAGCCACACCAGACCGACGCGTCCCCGCGGCCCTCGGGCGGCGCTTCGACTAAGGGGCTGCCCCGCGGCCGCCTGGGGGCGCGCGCTCCTCGGACCCCACCCCGGGCCCGGGTGGCCATGAGGCGCTGCGCCGGGGCGCCCTCCCCCGCCAACCCGCTTCCGTGGACAGGGCTACCCACTACCCCAGGCAGTAATTACCCACTCCCAGCGCCCCGCCCGGTCCCGCTGCCAAAAAAAGGCCCCTGCGGCGCGGGGCCGGCTCCCGGGAAGGAGGGAGGCAAGGGGGCGCCGCACTCAGCCCCCGCTCTCCGTAGCCCTCGCGCACCTCCTGGGGCGCAGCGCGGCAGAGGCCTGGAAGCCGGGAGGGGACCCCGTGGCGGGCGAGGCTGGGGCTCCCGCGGGTGACCCCGCTCAGGACCGGCCCCTCCAGCCCCCTCGCCCAGCGGGGACGCACGGGCATCCAGGCCACTCGGGATCAGCCCGTCCCCAGCCCTCTGCGCCGAGTGGGTGTCCAGAGTCACCGCTCGGGGGTCTTGGCACCGAATTAGGGTGAAGGGAGGCCCGGGGAGGGCCGACAAGAGCTGCAACCAACAGGCACTGGAGGAAGTCCAGGCTCCAAACCGGGCCCCCGGCCAAAGGTCCAGGGGAGTCCCCCGAGCGCCAGCCCGGCCCTCCGCCGCGCCCTGCTCCGGCGCTCCCCGGGGTCCCGCGGGCCGCTCCAGCCCTCACCTGTGGCTGGGGGGGCCAGCCGAGGCCTCGCCCCGGGCGTCGCATGGCCGCCGGCCGAGGCCTGCGGGGCCGAGCTGGGACCCTCTCCGCCCGCCGCCGCCTTCGCTTTCTCGACGCACATCCGCCCTCGAGGAAGGGCCGCCGGCAGGGGAAGGAGTCGGAACGGGAAGGAAACTGAGGCTGGGAGCCCGGAGGGCGGGGGCCGGGGAGGGGTGTGGAAAGGCCGGGACGGGCAGAACTTGAAAAGGGGGGGGAATGAGGGGTCAGCGGCGGGACCGGGTGGGGAAGGGGAGACGCAGGGATGCTGGGGTGGGATGAAAGACGGAGACTGAGGGATGAGGAAAATGAGAGCTGGGGAGATGGACAGGAGGGGAAGAAGAGGGGGAAACAGTCCGGGGGACGCAGAGCTGGGAGGAGACGGAGGGACAGCGAGGTGGAGGGCCTGGGGAACAAGGAGTTAGGGAGACTGAGGACAGAGAGGTCGTCGAGTAAAGGGGACGACGGCCAGGGGCAGCCCTAGAAGGCTCAGAGGGCAGTGGAGAGGCGAAACCGAGGGGCGGGGAGCCAGGGCAAAGGAAGAAAAGGGGAGACTGAGGGCAGGCCGCGGCCCAGAAGTTAGGACGGGACCGCAGGTAGGCGGCGGAGGCTCGAGGGGCAGAGCCGGCGAGAGGCAGGAGTGCAGAGTGGGGCTCTGGTTCTCATGGGGGAGCTGTGGGGGAGCTGGAAAGCGCCCCTCTCCGAGGTTGCGGGCGGGGTGGGACTGCCGCCAGGGCGCGGCTCCTCGCTGGCCCTGGGCCTGTGCTGCCCGGGGCCGCCAGGTGGGACAAGGCCGCAGTGTTGGGCTGCCCCGCCCGCCGCGGACGCCGGACAAGCAGCCTTTCTTTGGCCGGGCAGGGAGAAGGAGCCGCTTGTTTGCGCGGCCGGGGAAAGGGGCGGCCGCTGCGATACCGCCCGCTCCCCGCGGGGCCGCTGCGGGAAGGGGGACCGAGGGTGCACGGGAGATGCGAGTGTGAGCGCAGGGCTGCGGGTGTGAGCGGCGGGCTGTGCGGGCGGGAACCGCGTGAGCGCAGCGGGCCGCGCGGGGAAACGGCGGGTCCGGGAGCGCAGCGAGCGCAGCGCGTGCGGACCGCGGGTCCAGGCGTGCGGAAGGGTGCCCCACGTGCGACGGCGGCCGAGACCCGGGCTGCGCCGCGGCGAGCGGACGCGTGGGTGACGCGGGCTGGGGTGCTGTGCGTGTCTGCTGCGTGGGATGCCTGACGTGGTGGGGAGCTTATGTTTGTGTGCGAGCGGTCCGATGAGTCAGCCCGGGAGCCTCCGGGACGGCTGAGCTAACGGGCCCAGAATGCAGCCCCGCCCCCGCTCCCTGGGTCCCCCGCCGGGCTGCACGCTCACCCCAGCCCCGGCGGAAGCGTCCACGGGAGCCTCGGCAACCCCGCGCCCCGCCGCCCCCGCCCGCCCCCACTTCCCCATCCCGGAGGAACCCGGATGGCTGGCTCAGCCCCCGCCTCGGGGAACTCCGTTAGGGATACGAATCCAGACCCGGCGGGCGTGGCAAGAGCCTGGGACTCACTCCTCTAAGTGTGCCCCATCCGGCCTCCCGGACCCCTAAACACGCGGGGCCTCGGAGGAGGGCTCGGGAGGCCCCTGACGCGCTTCCCATCTCCTGAACACACCCAAGAGTCCCTCCCGGATTCCCACTGCCTCCGGGCTGGACTCCGCACACACTCCTCGTCCATCCAGGCGGCCTAACAGGGGACAGGAGCGGAGATGGCGCGGGGAAGCCCCCTCGCCCGGGGCAGGGCTCTCAGTCCTGCGGTCGGCCGGAGAGTGGGAGGAGTGCGGCGCGGGCGGCCGAGCCCCCGCAAGTGTCAGCCCGGCAGTCCGTCTGGGGGCCCGCGGGAGAGTCTGGATGGGGCAAGGACCGGCGTCCCTCCCGGGGAGGAGTGCGAGGGCCCCCTCTGGCGGCTGCGCGGACAGAGGCTCGGGAGGGCAACAGCAAGCAGCTGGCAGAAAAGCAGCGGAGCCGATCCCCCACAAGGCCCCTTTCGGCCGCCCCCCACTGCGCTCACCTGGGGCGCCCCCACCTCCCCCACGGTTTCTTCTGGGCCCCCCAGCCCAGAGCTGATCTGAGGGCTCCCGCCAGGCCCTAGGACTTCCCCTTACCCAGTCCCAGCCGCGCAGCCAGCGAGACCCACGGGCCTAGTGGGCGAGAGCGTCCTTACCTCGCGCGGGGAGAGGGGGTCACCGGTTCCTTCGCCCCGCTCGACCGCCGCGGCCTCAGGCTCTGGAGGACACTGTTGCTTTTCCCTGGTTGCCCGCTGAGTGGGAGGAGAGCGAGAAGGTCCCGCCCCCCAGTNTCCTCTCTCCTCCCCTCCCCTCCGGACTCCCCTAGACCACCCTCCACCCCTAGGCCTTAAGGCTCTTCTGAAAGGGTGTTTTTTATAATTTCTCACTCTCTCCCCCCGCCCGCTCTTTTAAAACCTGAGGTGCCTGAGTCCTCCGTGGCTCCCAGTGAATCTCTTGGTCGCAGAGTTCTCCAGAAAATATCTACTGAGGGGACCCAGGCTTACCCCATCACCCCTCCTCCTCCTCAGCCAATTCCAAGCCCTACCGTGAAGAGCTGTAAACAGGGTTGATAACCCTGCATATCAGGCTTCACAGACTTTTCTAAGGAGAGGTGGAAGGGGCGTGAAGTGCCAGGCAAAGTGTAAAGCACAGAAGCCTGAACTGAATCATCATCTCGCCCCCATCCAGGTAGCTCGGCCCTCCCACCACCTGCGAGCTACAGACAAGACAATTGAGCACACCATCCTAGAGCAGTTTGGGTCTCTGTAGGAGTAGGGGGTTAATGAAGAAAAGGACTAAAAACCTAAGAGGAGTCTAGAAACTGAGCCTGGTTAAAGTCTTTCTTCATCTCAACCCCCACCCGGAAATCCAAAGAGGACAGTGGATCCTTACCTTGCAAAGCCAGCTCTTGCCCCAGGAGACTGGGGAGGCCCTAGGGAGCTGACCTCAGCCAGGCTGGACCTCTTTAACCTGCCCTAGAGGGATCCCTGAGACTCCTGAGGGCTTCCAGCTGGGGCAGATAGAAAATGATTTGCCTTCTTTGGGATGAACATATCTTGTTCTGAGTCAGTGGCTTTAGTTTGTGCCCTCTTTCCCTAACCCTGGAACAGCAGGAGGCTGAACTGTAGCAATCTTTGGTCACTCATTGACAGGGCCAGCATTAGCAGGGGGGCCCCCCACGGCTGGAGGCTGGGGCTGACTGGAGCCAGGCAGTGGACAAGGGGGGGGAGGGGAAAGACACTTTGCTGTTACCAGCTGTGGCTAACAGAGGTCAAACAAGCAAGGCTCCAGCCAGGCATGGGGGTACCAGGAAGCCTCAGGATTTGGGGGATGGGGAGGAAGCCTCTTATTCTTCCTCTCTTCATACTGTTTGAGGCTCATGAAAGTATTTTGACTCTGGCCACCTTTCATGAGGCAGATCACAACAGTAATTTTCAGACTATTCTGGTAAAAGAAAAAGAAACAAAACCCAAGCCATGGTATCCTCCGTGCCAAGACCCAGCATTTGAGGGAAGGGGCTCTGATTGGGGTACCTCAGAGTCTTTTCACATAACTGTTTCACAACTCCCAGATCTTCTTTACCGTCTTGGTCAGGAGGAATTTCAGGGAATAATCGAGCCTGCCACAAGGCAGCTGATGCTGAGGCAGGGGGTTGAAACAGCACCCAACTTCTCTCCGTCCTCCCACTCAGGGACCAGCTGACCCCATGATAAAGGCTCTGTGCAATGTGTCCTCACTCCTGCTGTTCCTATGTTCCCACAGTTAAAGCACTCGGGGGACTACAGACCTACCACCCCCACCCTCCACCCCCACCCGCTGCACATCTGGAGCCCATCAAAAAACTTAGTGCTCTCTCACAATTACGCAAGAGGTCGAGCAGCTGGGAGCTCAGGAAAGGGGGAGGAAGAGAGAAGCAAGCAGAAAACAGCTTTCCAAGCATGCTTCAGACTTTCCGAAGTGGAAGCAGCGGGGAGAGGGCAAAGGCTGGGTGTGTTAGAAGAGTGGCTTTTTGGAGGCCCTCTGCACTTGGCTATGAATGTCAGGAGTCTATTTCCACATCCTTCCCGCCTTTGCCTAGGCCCTCTTCCCACCCCTGTCCCTCCTCTCCAACTGTGCTCCTTCCAGCCCCAGAAGGGGGCGATTACTGCTCACCACAGCAAGCGAACCCTGGAGAGTCACATCTTCTAAAGCTATCCCTTCTGGCCCTCTGTGGATCCTGAGCTCAGGAATCATTAGTGTAGGTGTGGTGACAGCAACGACGCCAAGTAACTCCTCCCTGCATCCAACTTGGGAAGAAGTTCAAACCTTTCTTCAGCAGGAGGCCTCTCCTCAGCTTGTCCTAGAAATTGCACGATCCACGCTTAGACCCGAAGCTAAGAGACACCAAAGCTGAGTGGGCAGTTTGGGAAGTGGGGGAAGATTGGTCTCGTCTACATCCGTGTAGGCTCAGGACCTTCCTATGAGCTGAAAAGAACAAGCACTGATTTGGGCAAAAGAATGGGAAACAAAACCTATTTCCACCTCCCTCATTGCCTTGAAATTGTAACACCTCTTTTTCAACTGGCCCGTTTGGTTGTCAACCTGATCACACAGAGTACGCTTATGGGCGCTTTCCAGAATTGGACTAAGCCCTCAAAAACCATTTAGGCCCTGCCCTATGAACAGCAAGGCAAAAAAACCTGTCTGTAGGGGGTGGGGGAGTGGGAAGTGACCCATGCTTCTGCAAACTGCTTGGTCGCTTTACCTCTTGTGTTCGAGAGTGGGCAACAGCTTAATTTGGAAAGGTATAGTCTTCCTAAAGGTCTGGCTCCCGTAAACCCCCAACTCCCGAGGGTAAGATGGGAGACTGACATTTGTGGGGAGGCTTTCTAACCTTGGGTAAGAGCAATGTACAGCACCCAATTACTTGTGGAGCCTCTAGGGGTTTCAAAGCTCTATAGCTGCGAATAGACTTACAAAAGGGGGCAAGAAGAGGGAATGGAGGGAGAGAACGGTTGCAAAGAGATGTGTATAGTAAACGGGGTTAAGTCAGAGTTTTTGCTTTGAGAGATTCCTCTGAAGCCTACAAGCCAGACCCCTACCTATTTCTCACCCTCACTGCATATCACCAGCTGTAGTTCACACTTGTCTACCTTAGAAGAAAAGGCTTTATAAGTAGGTACAGCCATTGCTTCTAGTCAAGACTTTCATCTTCTTGAGGATGGGGGCTTTTTGTTTTTCTGTCTTCCTCCAATGAGCCCGACCAGATGTGAACTTTTTAAAAAAGCTACTCTGTATTAAGCCTGGAAATCTCTCAGACACGTCTCGGTGTGAACAACTTCACATTAATTGGAGGACAAATCTTCCTGAGTCAGAGATGCATGGGTTGATAGATCCGGGGGTTTGAAACTACTGTGAGTAGATGAATTACAGATCTTTTTAGAAAGGAATTCCTGACCACGAGGTGTGTTCTCTACCTCCTCTGTGTGGAATTAATTAATGCAAGGCAGGAACCACAAACCTCCTACATGAAACAGAGTGCTCAGTCAGATCTAATTATTTTGTTAGTCTCCCTCATGAGGCCAACAAAAAGCCCACTTGAGGCGGCAGCCGTGGGGGTGGGGGCGGGGGCGGGGCCTGGCGCAGTGCGCTCCGCGGGACTAGGTCACGGTCTGAGCGCCAGGCCACACCCCAGCGCGCGGCTCAGACGCTGTGTTTCTCTTAAAGAGAAAAAAAAAAACCCCAAACTCTTGGCTTTCACCATGAAGATAAAAACTTTATCATTCTTACTCATTATTCATTACAGAGAGTCATTTGTCTTCCCAAAAATTTGACGACAGTCAATAGTTGTTTAAGTTAAATAAAAAGAAACTAGGGATGAAAGCTTTTCTGAGGGAATTATCAGAACTCCCCACGCACCCATCCTTCACCCCGGGATCACTTACTTCTTACCGCTGTTGCTCTAATGGGGAAGAGAATGCTCTGAGATACCACCAATCGCTGTTATTCTTTACAGATACAGCCCCATGTTTGACTCTCCAACTGCCTCTGACAAAATTAAGACCAAAAATCCGTAAGTAGCATCAGATTCAAAAGCTCCACGGACTGGAGTACGTGTGTGTGTGTGTGTGTGCGCGCGTGTGCACCGATGGAGAATACACAAAGAGGCACGGCACCTGTAATGTGGGGGAAGGCAACAAATACTCTCGGATAGATTGTTTTCTCTTAAAAAAAACATATCATTAATTTTTAAACTTAGATCCCGTTACATTATCTCGAATCAGCAAGGAGACACCAAAGTATGAGAGTCAAGAGTCTAATATAAACATTCATTTTATAATACTCTTTATTTGATTAAAGAATTTTCCTTCTTTGTGTACACTGGAATGTTATATTCCCTATGTATTTTACAGGGTTACAAAACGTCTCTCATTTTAAATATTACCCCAAAAGTAATTTCAGAAAAAAAAAAGTTGTGAACCTAAACAACTTTAAAAAAATCATATGGACAAGCAACTTTCAAACAAAACTGGATTAATAAGATTTCTTGCCTACTTAACTACATGACAGATTTCTTGTCCCAGTCCCCTTCCTCAAAAAAACCTCATGTGGAACCCAAGCCAGAGATAAGGATTCTTCCCTGACACAGTTAAGGGAAAGGGAAAGGCCAGAAATTTCTTTGGCAAACAATTCCATCCATGGCCATCTGTGTGTGACTGCTTTGCCTCGAGGACAGTACACTCTTTGCAGGGGAGGCCTGATGTTGTCCCAAGGGGGAGTGGTCTTCTTGAGCCAGCTGGAAGTGCAGCAGGTCACGTCGACATCTGCCTCTCCCCCCCACCTCCCCGTGGCTGCGGCCTAGCAGCAGCAGCCCCACAACCCTACCAAGTGCAACACTGAGTTAGAAGGCCAACGCTGGGCTGGCTGATGTAGCCTCCTCCATTGCACAAGCAGTGGATGAGAGGGGGCATGAGGACACTAGACAAAAAGGGCTCAAGGGACAAAAAGGAAGGACTTCAGAGACAGGAAAGACAGGAAAGGACTGAGAACACAGAGAAGAGCCAGGAAGAAGGAGGTGCTGAATTCAAGGACATGTGAATGGACCACAACGACCATGAGCTCTCATGCTTTGGCTGAAGTACCCGAAGTGCAGGGAACGAGAAGCCTGGGTAGCACCAGCAGCAGACAGGATTACCTGTGGATGTGAGAGCCCTCGCTGGACATAACCATTCGCCTCTCAGGCATCTTGCAAGTGGGGGCTGTGCCGTCTGAAAGCTGCTTCTCAGTGGTCTTTACTACTGGCACAAGTGGGATTCACAGTACTGTTTGAAACCGGAGGGGCACAACTGAAGGAAAACAACATGCAAAGGAATGGAGGGATGAGGGGACACAGGAAAAGGACAAAGTACATCCTTATCTGTTAACTTCTAGACCTCATACCCCTTAAGCAGTTCATCTGTATAGTCCAAAGATCAAGGATGGATTACATCAACCAGTTCCCAGGAGTGCCTGTTCGAACAGATACAATGCCTATATACTGAAGATCCCGGCACCTGACTGAAGGTACAGAAAGAGAAAAACTAAAGGTAAAGGAAAGGAGTACAAATGACTGAAATTTGCAGAGAAAAAGAGAAAAGAAAAAAGAAAATTTCCACAGAAAACTTTTAAAAAACGAAGTATGAAATGTAACCATATTTAGGGATTAAAACAAAGGAGCAACAATGAGGCAAAGGCAGAGAAGCTGTTTAACTGGGGGGCATTCTCTGGAGAGCGTGCTTTCCCGCTGGCCAGTAAAATCTGCCAAAGAAATCAGCAGCCTTTCCCTTTGTGTTTGTGTCTTTCTTTGCCAAATGATGTCTCTGTGACACTTGAACACTGAGGGTGAGTTGAGGGTCCTTGCGCGCAGAGAATCGTGCATTGTACCAGAAAAAATCGGTCTCCAATGGCTTGTAGATTTGGAAAAAACTCTTCAGCCACTGTTGGCTTCTTCTTTATTAATTTGAAAAATTTCCTTTCTGGTTCCCTCTTCTTGGTATTACAGGATTTCATACTTATCCACTAGGAAAGTGGTCTCTGTGGAAAACCGTACAGGACTGTTTCCATCTACCTGGGTCACTTTGGTAACCTAGGGAAACAAACAAAGAGTGAGGTAAAGCAGAGAGTGAGTCTCCAAGGTGCTGACTAAATTCTCAGGACAGAACAGATCAAATTACCTTAAAGCAGTATTAAAAATAACTCAAAAAAAACACTAAAAAATTTCAATTCACAACCGTGGCTTACAGCACCGCTCTTCCCCACCAACATGATTAACTTGCTTTCTAGATAGAAAAGACAACTGTTGGCATGAGATGTACAGTGGTATCAATTAAAAGATCTAGAATGAGTGGCCACTACCCAGATCCTGCCCCATAAAACCTATGAAGTTCACAGACATTTTATTAGGCTGATCAATTAATATTTTGACCCACAATGCAATATTCTAACTCTTCAACTTCCATTTGCCTGATTTGCTCTCCAAGTCTCATTAAGCTGCTCTATCACATTTATTCTCTAGATATGGCTGGGTCCTTCTATGAGATCTTATCTTTTTAATTATAAATGTCTAGTTTAATGAATTACCTATAACACTAGTGCCTCTAAAAGCATCAATACAATGCTTGAACAACTGGTTATATTTTTCTTTTTCTTTTTTCAAAAAGATTTTATTTATGTATTTGTTGCAGGGGGCACAAGCAGGGGGAGCGGCAGGCAGAGGGAGAAGCAGACTCCCCGCTGAGCAGGGAGCCCGATGCAGGACTTGATCCCAGGACCTTGAGATCATGACCTGAGCAGAAGGCAGATGCCCAACCGACCGAGCCACCCAGGCATCCCACCACTGGTTATATTTTCTAATGAGGTTTTCAGACAGTCCTACTCTTCGAATTGTCCCGAACAGGAACATGTACCCATTTCTATCTCATGTCTTGGTTTCAAGCCTGTACTCCAATATTGTTGAGCTTAATGCCAATAACTGAGAGTGGAGAGAGAGTGCTTTTTGGAATTATCCAACAGAGGAAGGAAACTGTAACCTCCCCAGCACTTATAAGAGAGATAGAGACCATCTGGGAAGATAAGATAGTGCCACAATAACAAGCAAATCAACAAGCCGGAGGGGAAAATGATAATATAAACTGGGTCCTTATAATGCAACTTCAAAAACAAGAGGAACAATGAGTTAAAAATAATGATCTAAAGAAATAGTTCACAAATATCTATTACTTTATCTAAAGGACAAGGTCTGCAAAAGAACTGGCTCGTGATGATCTGTATTAATGAAGGGAAGCTGTAACATAATCCAAATATTGTGGGGTTTTTAAAAAGATTTTATTTATTTATTTATTTACTTATTTATCTGAGAGAGACTAGGCGTGCTCACGAGCTGGGGGAGGAGCAGAGGGAGAGGGACAAGCAGACTTCGTGCTGATCATGGAGCCTGACTCCGGGCTCAATCCCAGGACCGACACCATGACGTGAGCTGAAACCAAGAGTCAGTGCTTAACCAACTAAGCCACCCAGGCGCACTGAATAATCCAAATATTGTATTCATTTGTATCAGAATAATTTCTGCAGGGAAGTCTTGCCTTCCAAATAAAAAACTTTCTTGGGGCGCCTGGTGGCTCAAGTGGTTGAGCATCTGCCTTCAGCTCAGGTCGTGATGTCAGGGTCCTGGGATCGAGGCCCAGATCAGGTTCCCTGCTCAGTGGGGAGTCTTCTTCTCCCTTTCCCTTTGCCCCTCACCCCCACTCGTGCTCTTTCTGTCCCTTTTCCTCTCTCAAATAAATAAATAATCTTTAAAATATAAAAATAAATACAAAACTTTCCATCCTTGAGTTCAAACCAAGTGACATATAAAAGGCATTACAAAACATACACACACACACAAAAACTAAAAAATTTCAAACATTAAAAAATAAAAGTCATTATAAAACCATGGGTTGGCTGTTTTAGTAAATGGCTTTTAAAATGTATGAGATTCTTAAAAAAAAAATTAGGCAACTAAGAGATATAAATCTTGCACAACTCATAAGTACTTTTATATGTATTCATATTCAGTTTCTTTACCTTGTCTGATCTATAGAGGAAAACGGAGTCAGAGAGGAGAGGAATTTGACCAAGATCATACGCTTAGAGTTAATAACAGAATCCGCAGGGAATACCAGCTTTTCTGATTTTTTCTCTTTAAAGTAAGCTCTACGTCTGCTTTGGGCTCAGGGCATGATCCTGGTGCTCTGGGATCGAGCCCCACATCAGGCTCCTCTGCTAGGAGCCTGCTTCTTCCTCTCCCACTCCCCCTGCTTGTGTTCCCTCTCTCACTGGCTGTCTCCGTCAAATGAATAAATAAAAAATCTTAAAAAAAAATAAATAAATAAAGTAAGCTCTAGGCCCAACATAGGACTTGAACACATGACCCCAAAGACCAAGAGTCACATGCTCTATGGACTGAGCCAGCCAAGCCTCCCAGCTTTTCTGACTTTTGATGCCATGCTGTTTATCTGGCATCCATCCTACCACTTTCCCCATATGTGCTCTCGATTAAAAGGGGATACCTGTATGTTACAGTAGTTTCTTTTGGAGACGAAGGAGACTTGAACAGGGAAGAAGTCGTTGGGCTGCCCAGCAATGCTGAACTCGAGGCTGCCACTCTTATTTTTGGCATCAATCACTGGCAGGCACCACTCCAAGGTATTTCGTCGGCTGTCATGTCGATACTCGCCATCAATCTCCCCAATCACCGGTGCACCCACGCCAGATCTGTCATGACAAACACCTATGTCACCTTAGCAGTCCAGAGCTGGAAGAACTCTGCCAAGGAAAACCAGTCTCGAATTTGATTATGCTCCTCAAATTCTGCCCACTTTTTTATGGTCCTAGGAAAAAAATGAGGCTTTCTAGTAACTTTAAGGATCAAAGTCCTAGCACTTTGGCCAAGGGTCTCTCACTCACTGCCTTTATAGATACAGATTACATGCAACCACAGGTAACTGGCAGAGATATCCACGGGCTGCTCCAGCTTGTGGATTAGATCTGGACCTAGCAGGGGACCGAGACTGACAAATATGTGAAGTGGGATATATTTCCAAAAATTCTGCACCAAGGGTTTGTTGCCTTGTCAAGAAGGAATTTGAACAAACTGCAGCTCTCTTTATAGGTGACAATGGGGGGAAGCAGGTTGACTCTAGTGGCACAAAACCTTATATACCATTATGTGGTTATTTAGAATGGAAATGAATTTGGGCCTTTGAGAAGATGTCTTCAAAAGATTTTAGAATGTTTCAAAACCTGTACTTGATGCTGGTGGGTCTGATTTACAATCCAGTAAGTGGACTTTTTTTTAAAGAGTTTATTTATTTATCTGCGAGAGAGACAGAGATCGCAAGAGAGAGCAGGAGCTGGGAGGAGAGGGTTCAGAAGCAGGTTCCCCGCTGATCAGGGAGCCCAACTCAGAGCTCAATCCCAGGACCCTGGGGACCGTGACCTGAGCCAAAGGCAGATGCTTCATCGACTGAGCCACCCAGTGTCCCAGTAAGTGGACTTTTATGATAAGTGAAAACACAATCACCCCTGCCCAGAATGTGAACATGATGGGAGAAAGAGACACATAGCTGTCCTTAATCTGCCAGAGAACCAGGGCTAGAGTTAGGATGAACTCTGCACCCCCACACATGGCTGATAGGCAGAGTCACCCACTCCTATGCACTGCAAATTTACCATCTTTTCATTCACCAGTGCCATTCAATGCTTGCATTAGGGGCAGAGTAAATAAGGCAGACAAAGAGAAGAATTTAATGGGGATAAACATGATCAGCTCTTCCCTATCAATTCTATGGTCCCAGTTGTATATATGTTTCTTCTCTCTGCTCTTCTTCCAATTCTGATCTCTCAAATTTGATCAGTTCTAGACAACAGGGTAAAATGTTGTGTAAGGAAGGGTCTCTTCTGGAGACTCCTGCAAAAGTGAACTAAGACACAGGAAACCACCATAACCACAATTATAGGGTAGATGGAGAGGCCTAAAAATTGTGGCATCCTTAAAATAGCCTAGTAAAATAAATCTTGACAAAATAATACCCACACCTGTCACCAACACCCAGGTTCCTACAATGGTTCAAGGCAGCCATCTATTGTTCTGAAAGAATAACTAAGCTGTGAAGAATAAGACAGTTACTCCAATAAAGCAGAGATTGATAATGAAGCTTATTTTTTAAAATGGAAAAATAGGAAAGACAAAAAAACAGACCTGGCCATGTAAACGTCTGAATTATCACAAAGGAAACAAAACTACAATTAACTGAGTGATATGACAGTAAAGATACACTAAGAATACACTTATTGGGTGTTCATAATTACACGCTATACTTAATCATGGGGGGCAGGTACTGAGAGGTAGAGGAGAGGAGCTGGATTCATTGGTGATAATAATAATAGGGCACACTCACTGGAAATGCTAGTGAGATAAAGTTAAGGGAAAGAGTATTTCCAGATGATCCCAGAAAGTAGACCATTTAAGCACACATTAAAAACTTACTGGAACAAACGAACTAAATAAATACCTTACTGGAACTAATCTTCTGGGGGTGTTGGACATTTTCATCATCTTAATTGTGGTGACAGTTTCACAGGTATATACATGTCAAGATGTATCAAATTGTACAACTTAAATATGTGTAGTTTACTGTATGTCAGTTATACTCAATAAAACTGTTAGAAAATTTATGAAAACTAATGTAAACGTGCTCTGGCAAGAATCAATAGTTCTCTTGAACTCATCTTTAGCTGCAAGTTTAGAGAGCCAAGTGAAAGAGAAAAAATTCAGTCTGACAGATTCAATTTCTGAGTTGCAAAACAAAACCAAGACCTTTTTTTTTTTTTGACTGAGAAGTGGCTCCTCCTTCTGGAAGTCTTCATTACTACAAGAACAAACACAGGCCCAACATCTGGAAACACAGCTCCAGAACTACAACAGGCTTTCAGTTGGTTTTAAAAACAGTAAAATCCATTCCTTTTAGCGTGTACAGCTCAACACCCTTTGACAAACGTATGTAATCTTGTAAACACCATCACAGTCAAGTCATAGAACATTTCCACTGTCCTCGAAAGTTCTCTGGTGCCCCGTGGCAGTCAACTGCCGCCTTCTCCATCTCCTGATTTCTGTTCCAAGAGTATTACATTTCCCCAATGTCGTATGTGCATACAGTATTGTGGACTTTTTTAACTAGTTTCGTTTACAACAGGCCTTTTTAAGAAGCAGATTATCTTAGAATGGATGGTCACCTAAGTGCTGCCTCCAAAACAAGTTCCAAAAGACTACTGCTATAAGCCCAGTAAAAAAAAAATGACGACGTGGGGGACACCACTTACGGGAGCGGGATGGTGATAATCACATCATTCAGTTCTAAATTTTCCTCTTGTAGCTCGTATTCTATGTTGACATCACAGCCATTTCCACTCTCTGAGGGCCAGCAATTAACTGAGAAGAAAAGCAAAGCAGGAATACTCTTAAATATTAGAAAACGAGTAGAGAAAAGTTTAGACCGCAAATCAAAGCTGACAGCTAGCCGCAGGCCTTAAACTTCCTAGTATAATTAAATATTCTAAGTGACAGTTTTAAAATTAAACCTATTAAAAAAATGAAAGCTCATGATTAAAATACACAAAATGCAGCACTGAGCCCATTTTGAAAGAAAGTCATTTTGTTAAAAAGAATTTTGCTCTGGCAATGAAGATAAGCACAAGGCAGGGCTGGTTCTAGTTCTCAGTGCAGACTAGCTTAGTGGGACTGGCCAGAAGCACTTACTTGTCAGTGGAATAAAAGACTCTTCTGTGGTTTGTAGTCTCCACTTTAGCACCCCTACGTCACTGTTCACTGGAAATGACTTCTCTGGATTCTTCAGGCCAATGAGAGATTCTGCAGTGAAAAGTTTTTTATCCACATTTGGATGGGTCTGAAATGAAAAGCAAAAGAAAACTTCTGAGGTTCAGGCATGATAAGATAGGAAATAAATTCCCTTTGGTCTTACACGGTCCATATTCTAAACATCTGAGATAGAGTACCATGGGGTGCCTGGCTGGCTCTGCTGGCAGTGGAGCAGGCAACTGTTGATCTCGGGGCTCTGAGTTCAAGGTCCATGTTGGGTGGAGATTACATAAAAATAAAATCCTTAAAAAATAAAAATAAAATAGAGTACCTAAAAGAATGCCAATTCCTTTTGATTTGAAGAATGATGTCCCTTCTTTAAAGACTTTTAAAAAGATTTAAGACATTTTAAAAATAGGAAATGGGGGCACCAGAGTGGTTCAGTTTGTTGAGTGGCTGACTCTTGATTTCAGCTCTGGTCATGATCTTGGGGTCATGGGATCAGGCCCCACATGGGGCTCTGTGTTCGACAGGGAGTCTGCTTGAGATTCTCTCTCTCCCTCTGTCCCTCGCCCGCCCCACACTTGCGCATGTGCAATCTCTTTAAAATAAATAAATAAATCTTTTAGGGGCATCTGGGTGACTCAGTTGGTTAAGCACCTGCCTTCGGCTCAGGTCATGATCCCAGGGTCCTGGGATCAAGCCCCACATCAGGCTCCCCGCTCAGTGGGGAGCCTGCTTCTCCCTCTGCCCCCTAACTCGTGCTCTCTCATTATCTCAAATTAATAAAATCTTTTAAAAAATAAACTAAATCAATTAATAAATAAAGCTTTTAAAAAAATAGTAATCAAAAAAAGTAACTTCAACTCTAAGGCATTTTGTTTGTAATTGAATAAGTTAATAATTTTTTAACTGAAAAAGCTGAAGACCTTTAACCAAGTTCTTTCTAAAAATACTTCACAGGAAACAACATCATGGTAGGGCCAAGCAAGCCAAGTAGAAGACTGCTGATCAGATGCCTGGGTCATGTAGCAATCCTGGCCTTACAGTCAGAAGGCAGGAGAGGGAAGAGCTCTGTGGAAAGTTTAGTTGCAATTTTGCCCAGAACACTAAAGTTGTTCAAACTCAGGCCAACTAAGATGGATTAATCTTTAAAAAGAAGTCATATTAAGAGAGAAAAGGGAGGGGGTGCCTGGGTGGCTCAGTCGGTTAAGCATCTGCCTTCGGCTCAGGTTATGATCCTGGAGTCCCAGAATCAAGCCCAGTGATGGGGTCCCCACTCAGTGGGGAGTCTGCTTCTTCCTCTGTCCCTCACCCCACTCGTTTTCTCACATAAATAAAATCTTTAAAAAAAAGAGAGAGAGAAAAGAGAAAAGAAAGAACTCCTGAACAGTAGCCTACATATACTTTAAGAGCCAGCAAAGCTGTTGTCTCAAAACTGTATGCACTGGGGTGCCTGGGTGGCTCAGGGCGTGATCCCGGGGTCCTGGGATCGAGCCCCGCATTGGGCTCCCTCCTCTCTCCCTCCCTCACTGGCTGGCTGTCTGTCAAATAAATAAATAAATAAAATCTTTTATAAAACAAAACAAAACAAAAAACAAACTGCAAGTACTACTTCCAAAAGACAACTCTGTGCTGATTATGGGGCAAAAACGGACCAAAAAAAACGAATTCTTCCCTGAAAATGCTTTGTTCTTGTGACAAGAAATACAAGATCAACCATTTAAATAAAATGTGACAAAACAACTGTAATAATACAAAGAAGTTTCATACATATCCAGGTAGGGGTAACATACAGATTTAGCGTTGGTAACTTTTCAAAAATACCACCAGATATTGCCCTTCAGGGGCACCTGGGTGGCTCAGTTGATTAAGTTTCTGACGTCAGCTCAGGTCATGATCTCAGGTTCCTAAGCTTGAGACCCATGGCTGGCTCTGCACTCAGTGAGGAGTCTGTTTCTCTCCCTCTTCCTCTGCCCCCCACCCCCACTCTCACGCACACTCCTGCTCTCTCTCTCACTCAGTAAATAAATCTTTTTTAAGTTTTTTTTTTTTAAGATTTTATTTATTTATTTGACAGAGAGAGCGCGCACAAGCAGGGGGAGCTGCAGGCAGAGGGAGAGGGAGAAGCAGGCTCCTCACTGAGCAGGGAGCCCAACATGGGGCTCAATCCCAGGACCCTGGGATCATGAGCCGAGACGAAGGCAGATGCCCAACCGACTGAGCCACCCAGGTGCCCCAAAATAAATAAATCTTTAAAAAATCTTTGTCATTTTGAAAAAACTGTATTTCAAGCAATATCCTGAATTATTTTACTCTTTGCATAATAGAAACACGTAAGCATCTATCTCTGTCTTTGTTAATGAGTATGAAGTCATAATTCGATTTCAAAATGACCTTTCATTCAATTCCACTATTAAAAGTCTATTATAATACAACTGCTGTCAGTTGCTCTCAACCCACCTGGTAAGAGATTTACTGCCTCAAGGTATCCACTGTATGTAATAAATTAACTTCTTTCCTAGGCATCTGAAATGGCACTAGTTTTAATTTTCTATGTTCTGTGGTTCACATGAGAAACTTCAGCTGAGAAAGACTGTGCTAGGCAGACAAACGGAAGTCGTTTTTTTAAAGATTTTATTTATTTATTTAAGAGAGAGAGAGAGATAGCAAGAGAGACAAGCAGGGGTGAGGGGCAGAGGGAGAAGGGGAAGCAGACTCCCTGCTGAGCAGGGAACCTGACACGGGGCTCGATCCCAGGACTCTGAGATCATGACCTGAGCTGAAGGTAAACACTTAACAGCCTGAGCCACCCAGGAGCCCCAGAGAGGCCGGAGTCCTAATACTCCCTTATCTGAAGCCTTTACACACCTGTAGCTGCACCCCTTTCTTATCTTCATTTTCCACATGAAGACGAATTCGGCCAAATTTATCATCTGAGATCCTAAGCATGATCATGCCATGCAATTCCATATTCTGCAATCCTCCATCCCGTCCACAAGTCAGTGTGATCTTTTCCTCAATCTTCATGTGCACACTGTAGAGAAAAAGTAATCAATTTGTTCATAAAGGTAGAAACCAGAATTCCTTTCTCCAGGGTTTAACGGTGATTAGCCATCAACAACTTATTTTAAGGTGCTGTTGCTGTATGTACAGAATTTAAAGCATTATACCCTTTTATCCTACAGACAAGTTCCCACCTGTGCAAACAGTATAGTAATTATTCACTGAAGAACTGTTTACAATAGCAGTTTGGAAATAACTTACATATCCATCAGTAGGGAACTGCTTAAAAACATAAAAGTATATCCACAAAAATTAATACTAAGCAGTTGTGAAACAAGAGGTACAACTGAAAATGCTTTTCATTTGAAAATAATTTCAAAAATCAAAAAATTAAAATTATACCAGGAATACATTTATACCTTTTTAAAATGCTGTTAACATTTTATCCATCATTTATCATTTGCATACTCCCTACAACTATTATTTGATTTTTTTTTTTCCTGATCCACTTAGAGGCAGATTATACACATCTGGCCCTTTACCCCTAAACACTTCAGAGTATGTCTTGTGAGAACAGGGATATTCTCTTACATAACCACAGTACTGTTATTAACTTTGCAAACTGACATCGATACTTTCTCTACTCTACCATCCATATGCCAATTCAGTCAGTTGACCTAGTAATGTCCTTTAAAGTAGTACAAGATCCCAGGGCGCCTGGGCGGCTCAGACTCTTGATTTCTGTTCAGGTCATGATCTCAGGGTCCTGGAATCGAGCCCTGGATTGGGCTCCGTGCTCAGTGCAGAGTCTGCTTGGGATTCTCTCTCTCCCTCTGCTCCTCCCCCCACTCACGCACATTCAGTGTCTCTATGAAATAAATCAATGAATAAAATGTTTAAAACAGAAAAAAATAAAGTAGTACAAGATCCAGTCTAGGATAAAGTATTACATTTAGATGTCATGTCTTTATAGCTTCAAAGAAGGATGTTCTCATTTCCAAAATAAGAGTGATAAAAGTAACTGGAAAATGTGTCTAGCATGCTACCACTTATGTATAAAAAAAATGAAAACTTAGGTATGTATGTTTTTATTCACCCACATATAGACTATACTTCTCAGAAGAATACACACCAAAAAACTAGTTCCTACTAGTTGCCTCCAAAAAGAGAAACTTGCCTGGCTGAGTGGTAGAAAGACTTCTTATTTTAATACTTTTTCCCCTTAGATTTAATTAAATTAATTTATTTATTTAAGTAAGGAGGGTGAGGAGCAGAGGGAGAGAGACAAGCAGACTCCACAACTGAGCACAAGCCTGACATGGTACTCAATCTCATGACCCTGAGATCACAACCTGAGCCAAAATCAAGAGTTGGACACTTAACGGGCTCAGCCACCCAGGGGCCCCTGTAATACTTTTTTTTTTTTTTTAAAGATTTTATTTATTTATTCAACAGAGATAGAGACAGCCAGTGAGAGAGGGAACACAAGCAGGGGGAGTGGGAGAGGAAGAAGCAGGCTCATAGCGGAAGAGCCTGATGTGGGGCTCGATCCCACAACGCCGGGATCACGCCCTGAGCCGAAGGCAGACGCCTAACCGCTGTGCCACCCAGGTGCCCCCCCGTAATACTTTTTGAACCTTTAAAATTTTGAACTACATGAATGTATAACCTAATAAAAAAATAAGTAAAATAAAAAGTGCTGCTGCTCTGGGCAATTACTAAGTATAATCTATCCATATTTTTTTACTAAAACTATTTTTAAATGGATGAGCAGCAGACACTAAAAAGAATATTCTGGCATCCTTCTTTGTTCCAACATATAAGTCTACCCAGAAACAAAGGCATGATACACAAGACCAGAAAGGAGTGTATCTTAAAACAACGCAGGGTTGGGCACCTGAGCGGCTCAGTCCGTTGAGCCTCCAACTCTTGGTTTTGGCTCAGGTCATGATCTCAAGGTCGTGAGATGGAGCCCCACACTGGGCTCCACGCTGAGCAGGGAGTGTCTGCTTAGGATTCTCCCCCTCTGCCTCTGTCCCCTCTCCTGGTCATGCACACACAGGGTCCCATTTACTTTCACACGTTTGCTCCATGCTCAAGAAGTATTTCATCATTTAGAAAAGAGTCTCAAGTCCTCTCTAATACATAATGGTTTCCAACATCTTTTTAAAATAGTGCTAAGACTCTGTCTCACTGAAAGCAACCACTAGGAATAGCACAGGGGCTTCAGTGATTTCAGAGATTTATCTCAATGTAACCCTGCTCATCTCATACAGAACAGCACATACAAAATACTGCTATGCACACCTGATAAAAGTATCCTCTCAGACTCATCTTTCACTTGACCCCAAAACCATCAGCAACAGTGGAAGTCTGGGCTTCAAGACAAGAAATCTGAGTCAGGAATATGTGAACTTGATAACTAAAAACGTTACAAACCAGTTCTGAGATAAGAGACAAATCAAAATATTCTATATACTCAGGACACCTGGGTGGTTCAGTCAGTTAAGCATCTGCCTTCGACTCAGGTCATAATCCCAGGGTCCTGGGATCGAGGCCCACATTGGGCTCCTTGTTCAGCAGGGATCCTGCTTCTCCCTCTGCCTGCCGCTCCTCCTGCTTGTGCTTTCTCTCTCTCTCTCTGACAAATAAATAAAATCTTAAAAAAAAAAAATCTATACTGGGTTCAAGTAATGAAAAGGCAAAAGATATTAGGTTAATTTGCTGTTACAGATATTTATATTATAAATTTTGTATTAAAGATTGGGTCCCCCTAAAGTTTAATTAAAAGAAGACTTGCCAAAATACAGCACAGGGGCCACCCCAGCTCTAGCCCTCTAATTCAAGTTCACTTTAAGAGACCAGGCACACACTAGGCATAAAGACAAGTTACTTTCATTTTTTTTAAGTTTTATTATTTTTTTATTTCAAATTTTTATTTAAATAAAGTTTTATTTAAGTACTCTCTACAACCCACATGGTGCTCGAACTCACAACCCCGAGATCAAGAGTCGCTGCTCCACCAACTGAGCCAGCCAGGTGCCCCAAGACAAGTTACTTTTATTTTTTTTAAAGATTTTATTTATTCATTCGACAGAGAGAGAGACAGCCAGCGAGAGAGGGAACACAAGCAGGGGGAGTGGGAGAGGAAGAAGCAGGCTCCCAGCGGAAGAGCCTGACGCGGGGCTCAATCCCAGAATGCCAGTATCACACCCTGAGCCGAAGGCAGACGCTTAACAACTGAGCCACCCAGGCGCCCCGACAAGTTACTTTTAAATTTAGCCAGCACACTGGGGTGCCTGGGTGGCTCAAACAGCTAAGTATCTGACTCTTGATTTCAGCTCAGGGCATGATCTCAGGGTCGTGAGACAGAGCCCCAAGTGACCCCATGTGGGACTCTGCACTAAGCTGGGAATCTGCTTGAAAATCTCTCCTCCTCCCTCTGCCCTTCCCCATGCTTGTGCGCATGCACTCTCTCGCTCATAAAATCTTGGGGGAAAAAAAATCCCTCTCCCTTAGCACCCCTCCACGCACACACGCTCTAAAAACAAAAACATAAACCTAGCAGAGTTAATAAAAGGTAAGTTCTAAACTCCACAGAAAATAAATAGCTGAGAGCCCCCAATCATGAGTAACAGGGAAATAAAAAGACCCCATGTTAAAATCTAGGATATACTGTAACTCTTTTCAAATCTGGAAAAATTAAAAGATACACAAAAAAATTGTAATGCATTGAAATAAACATTTTTACACATTATGTGATTTGTAACATTTTTATACATTATGTGATCTGCTCTTACTCAAAAAGTTACTGCTTACCTTTCCATATTAATAGGTGGAGCATGCACTTTGGTTACTTCGGAAGTACGCTTGCCCATATTTGAGGACATGATAGTTTCACCTTCAGATTTCAATTTGTCCACAAAATTATCTACTTCCTTCCCTTTGGCTCCAAGTTTCAAAGCCTTGCTGGGGCCTGAAGGCCTAAGTGGAAGAATAAGAGATAACAAAATAAGAAAAACATCACGACTAAAAAACATTAATAACCCCATAGCATCCAAGCTTTCCCTGAAACTGTTCTTTAAGAAGAATGTGAAGATCTCAAGGGAAAAACCCAAGCATCCTAAGGTTCAGTGGAGCACTAGACTATTTCCCGTGGAAACTGGCAGCTGAGTCACTATTAATACGTAAGTTTCAGGTGCCTAGGTGGCTCAGTCAGTTAAGCGTCTGCCTTCAGCTCAGATCATGAGCCCAGGGGCCTGGGATCAAGTCCCGCATTGGGCTCCCTGCTCAGGGGGAAGTCTGCTTCTCCCTCTCTGCCTCCCCCTGCTTGTTCTCTCTCTTCCTCTCTCTCTCCTTCTAATAAATAAATAAAATTTTTAAAAAATACATAAGCTTCAAGGACCTAAAGACCAAAGGTACATTTACATAAGCACACATGATCAAATAAAAACTTTGTACTTTGCATCCTGATAAATATACCCGTGCATAAACAAACTCTTGCATATACTTTCAGGTACTTCACAGATTCTCCCAGAAATCCATTCACACCAAAATTAAAAAATCAATGTTCCATAAACAGTTAAATATCCCCTCTTCTCCCAAAATAAGGCAACTCTCATAGTATAATTTGTAAAAGAAACCTCTTTTACACAAAAAATCCCTCACCACATTCGGATTTCTCCTTTACCCTTTTATTATGTAGCCAAATTTAATATTACCTCTTACTTCATCAAGTCACTCATTATTTTCAACTTGCCCAGAAATCACATATCACTCCAAAATATACACATTCAGCCTTCATCTGCCGTTCTAGGGTTGGTGGTGATACACTGAGTTATACCTGGCTGGTGCAGGTGCCACTTTTGGTTTATCGGTTTCGATGATGGTCTCTGTGATCATGGCAGCTGTGCCGCCTCCAGATACTGCAGAGCTTCCAAATCCTCCAAATCCTGGGGCTTTTTTGCCCTGTCTCTCTGCATCTCTTCGGGCCTGTTGTAATTCCTTCGCTTTACGTCGCATCTCAGCCTTGGCTTCACGTTCTTGAGTCTACAAAAAGATACATCCAGGGATGTGGCTGAGTACAATCTATACTAGCAAATGAGAACGGGAAAACAGTAAAGGCTAAAAGAAAGACAAACAAACAAGAAGTCCCGAAGACGACCCTATTTATTTACCTCTCTAACTGCTCTGAACACCTTCTCCTCATGAGAATCCATTTCCGTGAAGGTTCTGATCTGTGCCAGGTTCACATTCTCCCGGTATCCCAGGGCAACAATTTCATCAAAAGCAAAAATTAAATCAAAACAGTGCTCTGATATCTCATTCTCCTCTAAGGCTCGGCAATACTCAGGGATCTAATCGTGGGCAGCAATGGAAAAGAAAGATTTAAAATTTATCAGCATTTATGTTTCCCAAGTCTTATGCTTTAACATACACACATTTCAAAATATAAAATAAAATAAAAAAAAAATAAATAAAATAAAATAATTTCAACAAAACCTGAATCCCTTTGTAGCCCCTCTATTCTTTTTTTTAAGCAAGACTTTGGCATAAAGTCTGTGTTTGTGTGTGTGTGTGTGTCTGTGTGTGTGTGTGGTGTCTGTATCAGTAAGCCTTACCTAACGAATATGATCTAAAAATATGGACAAACAAGTGTCAGAACCACAAAAACAGACTGAAGCTACCACTGAAGAACTAGGAAACAGAAGGTCAGTTTGCACGTTCTCTTTTGGGATACTTACAGTCTAGGAGGACACACAGTGTCTGCTGAATGAATAAGGGGCTGTTAACGAACTGCTGGGTTGGGGGGCACGCAGCATGCAAGCTGACAAGCATCAGCTGCTTTGGGGAAAAAACAGTTTCACAGTGAAAATTTAAAGCAGAAAACTATGACCCACTATTACAAAAGGACTCTTACCACTCTTGAGAAAAGCCTCAGGGTCTCCAGATCTTCTAAGATGTTACTATTTTTGGTAGTGATCAGCACCATGTACAGCTTCTCCATAGGCTGGTAGACATACCTTACACTCTCTGTTTCAACAAATGTATGTTGTTTTCCAGTGTTCATGAGCTTTGGAAAAGCTGCTAACAAGCCCTCAATTCGAGTGCGGGTCATCTCCACAAATTGTCGGGAAACAATAGCCTTTCCTGCTTTCGTGCAGACTGCTGCTGCCAACAGCACCTGCCAGGAACATACACATAAGTAAGTACTAATTACTTCTTCACATCTGTTTTCTTAGCATCTTCAGACCTTCCACAGAATGACACACTCAGTTACTCAGTGACGTGACTATTAGAATGCTGACTTTCAAACTCTACTTCATTGCTCTTTTAACTCTAGTACATAATTCATAAAATACAGCTACAGTGGAGCAAAATGGAACTATCAGTCCTATTTTTCAATAACCTACCTTAAGAATAGCTTAGTTAAGGGAAAAAAAAAAAACTTTTGCCAAGTCTACAAATACAACTGTTAAAAGATTTCCTAGACTCAGAGATGGGTTGCTTTCTGCTTTGGCAGACCCATAAAGAATAGTTCAAACTTTTTCTAAGAACAGAAATCTCCACAGCGAAAAGAGAGGTCTGACCCGGCAGATTAAAGGTTTATATAGGAGAAGCCCCTGATCTTTCCTTTCTTCTATCTTTTGTTCTTTGATTAATAACCCAATCCCACACCTCTACATAAGTAAACAATCTGTAAAATGAAAAACTAAATGACTCAATGTTTCACACAGGTTTCGACACCTGTCAGCGATCAAGAGCAACAGCCCTTTTTTCCTAGTCTGGCATTCTTTAGACAAAACCAAGCACCAGGGGTGCCGGGGTAGCTCAGTCAGTTAAGCATCTGCCCTTGACTGCTCAGGTCATGATCCCCTAGCCCTGATTTAGGCTCCCTGTTTGGCAGGGAACATGTCTCTCTCTCTCCGCTCCCCCTGCTTGTGCACTCTCTCTCTTAAGTAAAGAAATAAAATCTTAAGGGGTGCCTGGGTGGCTCAGTCGTTAAGCATCTGCCTTCACTTCAGGTCATGATCCCGGGGTCCTGGGCTCGAGCCCCGCATCGGGCTCCCTGCTCAGCGGGAGCCCTGCTTCTCCCTCCCCGACTCCCTCTGCTTGTGTTCCCTCTCTCGCTGTGTCTGTCAAATAAATAAAATCTTAAAAAAAAAAAAAAAACTAGGACCAAAGGAAGAACAAGAGGCCTCAAATGCTATTAGCAGGGGAGTAAGAAAATTAAGTACAGTGTTCATTGTTTCTGCAGGGCAGAATCCCAAGAATTCACAAATACTAGTAACATTTTGGAAGCCTCAAAGCTTCAATACAATCTCTGAATTACCAACATCTCACTGGTCAGGCTTCTCAGCTTTACAGAAACCTGTCTTCTACAAGTGAACGACTTGAAGAAAAAAAAAGTTAGTCAATTCAAATATTCTTACAGTCTAAGTACATCAAAACAGTTCTATAATAATTATAGAACACAATGTCCTTATCCATCAAGAACTGGTAATTAGGTATTTGGGAGATAATTACCATCATGTTTATTTCCAAGCAGCTAGGTAAAAACAATTTATATTGGAAAAGTGATCTGTATCTTGTACAGATGATTTCCCTCTCAAATGGATTTTTATTTTTACTACTATCAACTCTACACTGAAATTTAATTATCCCAGCTTAAAATTACTTTTATGCTGTACAGAATTAAAAAGTTTTTAGCTGTTCCCATAAGCAGCCTGAGGTGATCTCTGAAAATGATTCACTATTCACTTGACCCATACAACCCTACAAAATCATGCAAATTAAGAGGTTCAAATCTTCATGTTCACTTTAAGAACACATGTGAAACCTTCCAGGGCATCAAGGGTATGTATATGTGAAAGCCACCAAGTATCAGAAGGATGTCACTTCATAGAAGCAATACGTGCCATCCTGCCACTATAATGGTGGAGGTGGTAGGTGTGCCCAAGCCAAGAAGTGGGGCTGGACACAAGGTCGGTGGCCCAAAGGACTGCTGAATTTTTACTGCAAATGCTTAAAAATGCAGAGAGTAATGCTGAACTTAGGGGTTTAGACGTAGATTCTCTGGTCACTGAGCACATCCAGGTGAATGAAGCCGTCAAGATCCAACAAGAACGTACAGAGCTCGTGGTCAGATTTACCCAGACGTGAGCTCTCTCTGCCCCACTGAGAGGATCCGTACTGAAAAAGAGGAGAGTGTTCCTAAACCAGAAGAAGAGGTTTCACAAAGAAAAAGATATCCCAGAAGAAACTGAAGAAACAAAGACTTATGGCCTGAGACTAAATTCTGCATAAAATAAATGCAAATAAAACTAAAAGCAGGGAGAAGAAAATTAAAAGCAGGGAAAAGTTTTAAAAAAATGTCTTAAATCAGGGTCGCCTGGGTGACTCCGTTGGTTAAGCATCTGCCTTTGGCTCAGGTCACGATCCCACAGTCCCTGGATCGAGCCCTGCCCAGCTCCCTGCTCAGCAGGGAGTCTGCTTCTCCCTCTCCCTGCCACTCCCCCCTGGCTGTGCTCTCTCTGTCAAATAAATAAATAAATAAATAAATAAAATCTTTATTAAAGATTTTATTTATTTGACAGAGAGAGACAGCAAGAGACAGCAAGAGAGGGAACACAAGCAAGGGGAGTGGGAGAGGGAGAAGCAGGCTTCCCGCCAAGCAGGGAGCCCGATGTGGGTCTCGATCCCAGGACCCTGAGATCATGACCTGAGCCAAAGGCAGACGTTTAATGGCTGAGCCACCCGGGTGCCCCAATAAATAAAATCTTTTTTAAAAATGTCCTAAATCATAAATACTCTTAGGGAGAATCTTGTTTTGTAAATTAATTACTTTTAAAAAGAGCAGAAAATATTTTAGGCATTTAGAGAGGTACAGAGTATAAAAACTACCAGTTGATTACTTTAAGGATAGCAAATAAGCTAGTTTGAAAGTCCAAAACCAGTCACTTTCCCCCAGATATTTATATATATTTAAAATAAATAGTTTTGTACTCAAGAAATGTACTTTTGCCATCACTGACTACTTGGGAGGTTTTTGTCATCACCTACGTATGAGGCAAGAGGATATACTGAGGATGGTAAAGGATACCAGAAAAAGAATAAAAATACGAGATGGTTATAACACATATCTCTCAAAAGAAATCCTCCATTCCATGTCTTTAACTTTATTTATTTTTATCTTGGCTATAGATTTTTATTTTTTAATTTGGTTTTATTAAGATATAAATGACATATATAATTGTAAGGTATTTAAAGCATACACTGTGGCAATTCCCTGTCTTTAAATTAATTAATAATATGAAATCATGTTTCTTCAAATAAGGGAAGGATAATTTCTGATACATAAATAATGGTAATATTTTAATCACTAAGGAGACGAAATTGACCTAAAATTATTACCAGGACGAGTTATTTGTTCAGAAAGCTAAAACCACGGGGCATCTGGGTGGCACAGTCGTTAAGCATCTGCCTTCAGCTCAGGGTGTGATCCCAGAGTCCTGGGATCGAGCCCCACATCAGGCTCCTCTGTTGGGAGCCTGCTTCTTCCTCTCCCACTCCCCCTGCTTGTGTTCCCTCTCTCGCTGACTGTCTCTCTGTCAAATAAATAAATAAAGTCTTAAAAAAAAAAAAAAGAAGGCTAAAATCAAATATACTCAAGAAATTCAATTTCACATTAATTTTTATCATAGGAGATTCATGTTTCAACCATCTACATATTTCTGGCAAAAAAATTTTTTTAAATAAAAATGTCATCATTGTTTCAGCTTACTCATGCCAAGCAGGTAAGTCTCTGTACTGGTCAATGAAGGCTTACATGCCACATATGTCCAAATAAGTAAGATTTCTGCCCCAAAATTATCCCTGAGAAAACAGCTGTACTGCATAAAAACTTGTTCATAGCAGCATTATTCATAATAATGAAAATAAGCTAAAAAGTAAAAACCCAAAGTCCAGTGACTGATGAATGGATAAACAAAATGTGGTCTACCCATACAATGGAATATTATTCAGTCATAAAAATAAATGAAGAACATGGATGAACTTTGAAAATATTGTGCTAAGTGAAAGAAACAAGACACAAAAGGCCACATCTCACATGATTCCATTTATATGAAATATCCAAAATAGGCAAACCCAGAGAAGAAAGTACATTAGTGGTTGCCAGAGGCTGGAAAAGGGGAAATGAGGAGTGCCTGCTAATGAGTATGGGGTATCTCTTTGGGGTTATGAAAATGTTCTAAGCTTAGATAGTGGTGATGGTCATAAAACTTCGTGAATATACTAAAACATCTATTGAATCATATAACTTAAAAGGCTAAATTTTATGGTATGTGAATTATATCTCAATTAAAAATAAAAAA
Organism: Ailuropoda melanoleuca; assembly: GCF_002007445.2. Lineage (NCBI taxonomy): Eukaryota > Metazoa > Chordata > Mammalia > Carnivora > Ursidae > Ailuropoda > Ailuropoda melanoleuca. Next base: position 14,471,619 of record NC_048225.1, on the reverse strand, counting down.
GAGGGCAGGGGCACCTGGCTGGCTCATTCAGTAAAGCTTATGACTCTTGGTCACAAGACTGGGGCGCATGGGTAGCTCAGTCGGTTGAGTGTCTGTCTTTGGCTCAGGTAATGATCTCAGGGTCCTGGGATCGAGCCCTGTGCTGGGCTCCCTGCTCAGTGGGAAGTCTGCTTCTCCCTCTCCCTCTGCCCCTCCTATAAAAAAAAAAATTATGCTTTGATCAATTGGGGGATTTGAGTATGTAAAGACGAAGAAACAGTGGGGTAAAATAGTAGGACCTAAGCAGGAAAACTCTGAGACTCTGTTTGAGTCATTCCATTATACAGGTACAAGCAAAATAAGGCTCCCAAAGTAGGACCACAGTGCCCCACATTCAGTATGGCTCTAAACCTCGAAATACCCAAGACATCACAATCAGAGGGTCCATTAAGTTCACACAGGTTTCTATCCACTATGTTCTTCATGTCACCTCTGGAACATATGGTCACCTCTAAACAAGATAAATTTAACCTATTCTGCATTAATATTCATTTTCTTTCTTTTTTTTTTTTTTAAGATTTTATTTATTTAGTTGACAGAGATAGAGACAGCCAGCGAGAGAGGGAACACAAGCAGGGGGAGTGGGAGAGGAAGAAGCAGGCTCATAGCAGAGAAGCCTGATGTGGGGCTCGATCCCATAATGCCAGGATCACGCCCTGAGCCAAAGGCAGACGCCCAACGAATGCACCACCCAGGCGCCCCAATATTCATTTTCTTAAATGCCTTGAAATAATAAAGCTTCCTTTCACATCAGTGTTTACCAATGTTTAACAATTATTAAAATACAGTATACACTAAAAGGTAAGTTAATTTTTCCAACTCTAATTTGATTTTCTTTGGGGAAGAATGAATATGTATGATTCTCTACAAAGTCGTTTTATTTACTTACTCTTTACATTTTTGGAAAAGAACATTTAAACCTAACAGGACCCTTCAAGAGCCCTTGACTGTTTTTATAGACGTAGATACTGAGGGCCCAAGTTATACGATCTCTCCAGGATTGTTTAAAAAAAAAAAAAATCCCCGTTAAGTTGAGCTTTGTCAAACAACTATTCTTCTTCTTTTTTTTTTTTTTAAGATTTTATTTATTTATTCGGCAGAGATAGAGACAGCCAGCGAGAGAGGGAACACAAGCAGGGGGAGTGGGAGAGGAAGAAGCAGGCTCATAGCGGAGAAGCCTGACATGGGGCTCGATCCCACAACGCCGGGATCACACCCTGAGCTGAAGGCAGACGCTTAACCGCTGTGCCACCCAGGCGCCCCAAGCAACTCTTCTTTTAATAATACTTATAACGGTTTGAGTATTCCATCATATGTATGGATTAAATAACAACTCTCTTCTACCCAGATTTAACTACATGAGTCAGAGTTCTTTGAGTAAAGAAACCTAAAGAATTAGGTTTCTGTTCTGCCTCTGTCACTAATTATGTATTGCATAAGTCACTTAACTGCTTCCCCAAAATAGAGGTTAGTTTATATGAAATCTAAAGTGCCTCTGCATCTTTATGATTCTACAAGTTAAGCATCTGAAAACTTTACGGCAACTAAAAATGTACAGTACCTCCACTTTACACCCACTGCTCCAGTAGCAACTACTTCAGAACAGTATCTTACATTAACCCGGAGCTGCTAAAAGGAAGCACCTTATCAAAACAAATCATGTGTGCGCACAGTGTGTGTGTGAGACAAGCTGCAGTACCATCCCTTCATCCCCACTAGTGACAGAGGTCCAAGAATAACAGGTAGTAATTCAGAATAAACATGCATAATTCTCTAAAGAAAAAAAGCCAAAGATTTCCTCGAACCTCTAAAACGCTTTCATATTCCTCACTTCCAGATCTAGGCAGTATTTTCTCCTTTGTAATTTACTGCAATGAAGATATACATTGTCATATACACGTATATTCATATATACATGATTCATGATCATATTAAGGGTAGTTTCTACAACTGTCATAGAGGACCATTTTGTCTTTCCTGTTTCCATGAGAGAATCAGAGGGAAGATTACAATAAAATCTAGATCACATACAAAACCTAAAACTTGGAAAGTTAGTGAGAGTTTTAAGCTCATCACAAGCTTCTTGTAGAGAATAAAAATAGAAGGACATTGTTCTCGGTTTCTGCAGTAAACTTTCTATTTGGAGAATAAATAGATGGCAAGTCAATGAAAATTCAAGAAAATCATTTTCATTCTTTGCTGTCCTCTCAAACAACAATCAAAAAGATACATAAAGAAAACAAAAGCTGTGCAGCTGCTCCATTATATACAAAAGAAAATAAAAGCAATAATAACCCCCTAATTGGGGACTGACATTACTGTGCAGGATTTCAGTTTTCACTCTCAGTATGTACAGCTCGTCCACACAAACCCAAACCTAGCTTTCTAGTAACTAATGACTTTTGGAACTGAATATCATCATTTATATTGAATGTGTCCACTCTAGTTTATTCATTGCTATGCTGAGTGAATAAGAACAGCATTCTGTAGGTAAGCAAAGATCTTATAGATTGTTGCTACCATGAGACTTCATATTGTTTATTCAAGTTTAAATTTATTGGGGCACCTGGGTGGCTCAGTCGGTTAAGTGTCTGACTCTTGATTTTGGCTCAGGTCATGATCTCAGGGTTGTGAGATCAAGCCTCATGTCCAGCTTTGTGCTGGGCATGGTGCCTACTTTAGATTCTCTCTCTACCTCTGCCCCTCCCCTCCCCCCCCAAATAAATAAATCTTAAAACACACACACACATTTAAATTTATTAAGACAGAGAACCGATTATAATACCTAACAAATGTTAAGAAAATAAGAATATGGGGGAACCTGGCTGGCTCAGTTGGTGGAATGTGTGACTCTTGATCTCAGGATTGTGGGTTCGAGCCCCGCACTGTGATTGCTTAAAAATAAAACCTTTAAAAATTAAAAATAAAGAAAGAAAGAAATTAGAAAAAGAAAAAATGTCATTAATTTGCAGAAAACCAGAAAAAAGGTCAAATCTAAAGATGCCTTTTTTTGTCCTTCATTTTAAGCCACTTGTTTTTGCATTTGTTCATTTACTTCCTCTACTAGGACTTCCTAATATAGGACATTTTGTGCTAACTTCAGTAGCTAAAGCCAAAGGAAATTTTTCAAAAATCAACATTTATTACACCTGAAACTAATGTTTTTGTTTTGTTTTTTTAAAGATTTATTTGAGAGAAAGAGCACGTGCACATGGTGGGGAGCAGCAGAGGGAGAGGGAGAGAGTCCCAAGCGGACTCCACACTGAGCACAGAGCCTGACTCAGGGCTCAATCTCAGGACACCGAAATCATGACCCAAGCAGAAACCAAGGGTTGGACACTTAACTGACTGCACCACCTAGGTGCCCCCTACCTGATGCTAATGTTAACATTGTGTGCCAACTTTAAAATTTTGAAATAAAGGAAAATGATATACCTACAAAAAAAATAAATAACTAACATTGACGTACTGATATGTGCAATTTACTCTGAAATGCATTAAAAAAAAAAGCTGAAGAGAGGGCTGGCTGGCCGATTAAATGAGTGATAAAACAACTATAGTGAAATGTTACAGAATTTAGCTACTGTTCATAGGGGTGTTCACTGTGAAATTGTTCCAACTTTTTTAGATGTTTGAGAAGTTTATAATAAAATGTTCAGGAAAAATCAACTTTCAGAAGTTTTATTTTATTATTATTTTTTTGTTATATTGTTTTAGGTAGGCTCCACGCCCAATGTGGGGCTTAAATTCACTACCCTGAGATCAAGAGTCACATGCTCTACCGACTGAGCTAGCCAGGCACCCCAACTTTTTCAGAAGTTTTCATACAACTTTTAGATCCAAGAAATCTTACAAAATGTGCCCTATTTGGACAATTCTACTGTCCAGGGATCTCTCTGTAAAGGAATAAATCAGACAATTCTACTGTCCAGGGATCTCTCTGTAAAGGAATAAATCAGTCACATGCTCTACCGACTGAGCTAGCCAGGCACCCCAACTTTTTCAGAAGTTTTCATACAACTTTTAGATCCAAGAAATCTTACAAAATGTGCCCTATTTGGACAATTCTACTGTCCAGGGATCTCTCTGTAAAGGAATAAATCAGACTCAACAGATCAGAATGTACTGAATTTTTCTCCAGAGTACACCAATCTGGGTATCTGGATCATGCCAAGTCCCATATAATNTTACATCAGAATGTACTGAATTTTTCTCCAGAGTACACCAATCTGGGTATCTGGATCATGCCAAGTCCCATATAATTTAAAAAATATACATATTTATACACGACACAACTGTATATATATGCATACATGTCCAAATGACAAGCAAACATATTTTATGCTTATCACTCAATGCCTAGGGCTTTACCATCTCTCAGTTATCAAAGAATTGAAAACATTAAGTTCCAAGAACTTTCAACAACAAGATTTTTGTAATTATCTATATTTGGTTTATATAATACAAGGCTTTAATTTTGCTATTAAAATCATAATACACTCCAAAATGCACTACAAATACAACCAGGATGTAAACAGAAAAGGAGTTAAAAAAATCACTATCCAAATACTGAGCCTCCTAGTGGAAATGAACAAAGAAGTTTTTGGAAAGTTTATGACCAACAGTAAAGTTTTGTGAGGCAAACAGTCTGGATGTAATTTATTTGCCTGAAGTGGAAAACAGAAGCTTTCAGTGGTTTAAAGACCAAGCATGAACGCCACCCCACCACCCCACCACCATCCAAGTTCTTATCTAAAAAGGTTGTCAGAACTTAGTATGATTGGCACCAAATTATACTGTCATCTCAAGTGCGCAGGAAGATGCTTTAAACCAACTAGTAATCTATTAACTACAGAATTTTAAAAAACCTTCAAAAGACTGAAAGGCAGAAAGTACACTAAAAATAAATTACTAGCTCATTTGAAACCAAAGAATTTCTCCTCGTTCATAAATATCCAAACTGTCGTGATAAAGCAAGATTTAGTGGAATCAGCACTGTTGTTTAGTCTGTCCCACCCTTATACAGATTAATTTTCTCCATCTCTACCACAGATGAAAACACAAAGATAACGCATCTGAAGGCAAGTAACAGGTCCCCGGATATAACCCCTTCTTACTCCTCCTGTCAGACTTCTGATTACGATATGCCACCAACACATCTGACTTCACCCAAACAGTAAGTTCCTTGAAAACAGAAAGCCTGTGTTCGCTATTACTCGCTCACCTTTTCCCAATGCTCCGTATACCGCATATACTCACTAACACTGACAAATGGACACACCTAAATTCTGTAGAAGTCGTGGAAGGTTTCAGGGACACCTGAGTCCTACAAATTAGTGTTAGAAGTTACTCCTTCCTGTTCTATGCCTCCTTTCGAACTTTCCTCTATTTCCCCCTTCCGAACAAACAAAAGAAGCCCCGAACACCAATGGATTTGGATTTCGAGTATCACGGGCCTACCAAACACCGGAGATGAGAGGAGAGCTGATTCCCTAAGAAAGGGAGCCCCCCAAGAGAAGCCCAACCGGCGCCCATGAAACCCGCCGGGCACTAGCGCCGAGGTGCGACGTCTGCAGCGCGAGGGTCCAAGCTACACCACTACGAGGTTCTCGAACAGCAAACACCCCGGGCCCAGAAGAGGTGGGTGCCCAGCTGGGTGGGGGGATGGGGTGTGGGCGCAACGGGAGAGGGACTGCCGGCATATCCCTCGGATCTCCCGGGAGGCCGGGCACAGGGCGGGGAAGGCCACACTGCTGCGGAGCCCCGAGGGAAGCGCCCGGCTCCAGGCCCTCGGGGCGGGACTCCTCGGCCCCAGCACCAGGCCGTCCGCAGACACAACGGCCGACCGAAGCCGGACCCTGGGAATTCGGCCCAGCTCGAATCTTACCATGGTGAGGACGGTGGGGGGGTTCACCCGCGCTTCCCGCTCCACTGGGGCTGGGGTCAGGGGAAGGGGAGCACCGGCCGCTCTGGACCTGCTGCCCCCCTGTCAGGAGAGGCTACCGCTTTGCCTCTTGCCAAGATGGCGGCCTCGAGCCACGTCTCCAACCGGAAATGGCGCGGGTCAAAGGGCGGAAGGCGGGGCGCCGTGGGGTGGGGAATGTACTGGTACCCGGCTGCTCGACAGGTTTTTGCCAAGGAGGTATGGGGGCTCGGTCTACAGCCGTGGAACCTACTGTTTCTGTCCTTTCACTGATTGTCCGCACCTTCGTTTAATTAGCGACACCTCTTACAGTTTATAAAGCTCTCATAGCCACTATATCATTTAATATACAAACTAACTGATGTGCGTAAGGACTAGTATCCAGAATATGTAAAGAACTCTTAGAACTCAACAATAAAAAGATAAGGTAATTTTAGGGTGACTGGGTGGCTCAGTCGGTTAAGGGGTTAAGCGTCTGACTCGGGCTCAGGCCATAATGAGAGCCCACCCCACTGAGCAGGGTGTCTGCTTGTCTCTCTCCCTCTGCCCTGCCCCGGCTCATTCTCTGTCTCAAATAAATAACATCTTAAATTTTTTTTTTTTTAATTTGAAAATGGGTAAAATAGGAGTGCCTTGCTGGCTGAGTCTGTGGTGCATCTGCCTCTTGATCTCATGGTCATGAGTACAAGCCCCATGTGAGTGTGGACATTACATACATACACACATACATACATATTAAATAAATAAATGAATAAATGGGCAAAGTAGACGTGTCTTCAAAGCAAGTATACAAATAACCAAAAAGCATATAGAAAGATGCTCAACATCCTTAGTTCTTTGGGAAGTGCAAATCAAAACCACAATGAGATACCACATTACACCCAATAAGATGGCTATAATAATAAGTGTTGGTGAGAATTCGGGGAAATTAAAACCCTCTCACAGCACTGGTGGAAATGTAAAATACTGCAGATGCTTTGGAAAAACAGTTGGGCAGTTTCTCAAAAATTAAACATAGTTTCCATATGACCTATCAATTTTGCTCCTTGGTATATATCCAAGAGAATTAAAAACATATGTTCATACAGGGGCGCCTGGCTGACTCAGTCAGAAAAGTATGTGACTCTTGATCTCTGGGTGGCGAGTTTGAGCCCATGTTTTGTGTAGAAATGACTTATAAATAAATAAACTTTAAAAAACATATGTTCATGCAAAATGTTTAAAATGATGTTCCTAGAAACATTATTCATAATAGCCAAAAAGTGAAAACAATGCAAATGTCCCTCAATAGATCAATGGAAGACAGAATGTGGTAGAGCTGTACAGTGGAATATCAGTCATAAAAAGATACTGATACGTCATACAACGTGGATGATCCTTGAAAATATTAAGTGAAGGAAGCCAGTCATGAAAGACCGTATCTTATATGGGAAGACTTGCTCTGAACCTATTCATTTCATTTATATGAAATGTCCAGAGTAGGCAAATCCATAGAGACAGGAAGTAGGGCTGCAAGGGACTGGGAGAGGGAAGGAATGGGGAGTGAGGTTTGTTTTTTGAAGTGATGAAAATGTTCTGGAATTAGAGGTAGTGGTTGCACAACTTTGTGACTATACCAAAAACCACAGATTGTACACTTTAAAAGGGTACATTTTTATGGTCTGTATCTTTTTTTTTAAGATTTTATTTATTTTTTTTTAAAGATTTATTTATTTATTTGACAGAGATAGAGACAGCCAGTGAGAGAGGGAACACGAGCAGGGGGAATGGGAGAGGAAGAAGCAGGCTCATAGAGGAGGAGCCTGATGTGGGGCTCGATTCCATAACGCCGGGATCACGCCCTGAGCCAAAGGCAGACGCTTAACCGCTGTGCCACCCAGGCGCCCCTAAGATTTTATTTTTAAATAAACGTGGGGCTTGAACTCACAATCCCGAGATCAAGAGTCATATGCTCTACTGACTGAGCCAGCTAGGTGCTCCAAAATTATATCCTTTTAAAAAGTGCGCAGGAGGGGCCCCCAGGTGGCTCAATCGGTTAAGTGTCTGACTCTTGATTTCAGCTCGAGTCTTGATCTCAGGGCCCTGAGTTCAAGCTTCCCGTTGGGCTCCACACTGGGTGTGGAGACTACTTTATTTCTTTTTTTTAATGATTTTATTTATTTGACAGAGAGAGAGTGAGAGAGCACAAGCAGGGGGAGCCGGAGAGGGAGAGGGAGAAGCAGACTCCCCACTGAGCAGGGACCTCGTGGCGCTCCATCTCAGGACCCTGGGATCATGACCTAAGCCAAAGGCAGATGCTTAACCGACTAAGCCATCCAGGTGCCCCTGGAACCTACTTTAAAAAAAAAAAAAGTGTGCAGGAAGCAGGGCTTATGCCTATTTTATAGCTGAAGAAAATGATGACAAGTTTAAGAAATTTACTCCCTGCTCAGTGGGGAGTCTGCTTCTCCCTGTTCTCTCTGTCCTGCTCATGCTCTCTCTCTCTCCCTCACTCTCTCTCTCTCTCTCTCAAATAAATAAAATCTTAAAAAAAAAAAAGAAATTCACAAAAAGTTCTAAGCCAGTATATAATGGAAATAAAACTCAAATCCAGCCTTTTTTTTTTTTTTAAGATTTTATTTATTTATTTGACAGAGAGAGAGAGAGAGCCAGCAAGAGAGGGAACACAGCAGGGGGAGTGGGAGAGGAAGAAGCAGGCTCCCAGCGGAGCAGAGAGCCCTATGCGGGGCTCAATCCCAGGACTCTGGGATCATGCCCTGAGCCAAAGGCAGACACTTAACGACTGAGCCACCCAGGCACCCCTCAAATCCAGTCTTCTGATTCTGTTGGCAGTTCTCCCATGCCAAACGTCAGACTTTGAGTAGACCTGATTAAGCATTTCTTCCCTACATCCTATATAATTTTATCCCATATCACTGGCTCAACTCTACAGCACTCATCCAGGGCTGAAATGGATAAACAGCATTCTTTTATTGAGTGTTTATTTTGTGTCAGGTGCTTTACACGTTACCTCTAATCCTTTACAACAATCCAGATAAGGACACAGAAGATCAGAGAAGTTAAACACCTCTCCAAACTGAAAGAGCCTATAAATGGTAGAGCCAGGATTCAAAGCTAGCTTTTCTCATGATGACACTGCCTCTTTTTATCTCTTGTATATTCCTTAATGCTTACTGAACAATTACAATGAGCCAGGCATTACTCTAAATTCTTCACACGGATTATCTCATTTATTCCCCACAAAACTCTCTCTCCTGCAGCCATTCAAGATGACAAAAGAAAAGGAGGTGAAGGGGAACAAGGTGGCCCCAGCCCCTACTGTTGTGAAGAAGCAGGAGGCCAAGAAGGTGGTCAATCCCCTGTTTGAGAAAAGGCCCAAGAATTTTGGCATCAGACAGGACATCCAGTCCAAAAGGGACCTCACCCATCTTGTCAGATGGCCTTGCTACATCTGGCTGCAACGGCAGAGGGCTATTCTCTATAAATGTCTACAAGTGCCTCCTGCGATTAACCAGTTCACCCAGGCCTTAGACCTGCAGCTACTCAACTGCTTACACTGGCCCACAAATGCAGACCAGAGACAAAACAAGGGAAGAAGCAGAGATTGTTAGCCGGGGCTGAGAAGAAAGCTATCAACAAAGGGAATGTCCCCACTAAGAGGCTGCTGTCCTTTGAGCTGGGGTTAGCACTGTCACCACCTTGGTGGAAAACAAGAAGTCTCAGCTGGTAATGATTGCATATGATGTGGATCCCACTGAGCTGGTTGTCTTCCTGCCCGCCCTGTGTCATAGGATGGGGGCTCCCTACTAGCATTATCAAGGGGAAGGCCAGGCTGGGGCGTCTGGTCCACAGGAAGACCTGCACCACTGCTGCCTTCACAGGTTAACTCAGAAGACAAAGGAGCTCTGGCTAAGCTGGTGGAAGCCATCAGGACCAATGACAATGACAGATAGGATGAGATCCGCTGACACTGGGGAGGCACTGTCCAGGGTGCAAAGTTGGTGGCTTGCATTGCCAAGTTAGAAAAGGCAAAGGTTAAAGAACTGGCCACCAAACTGGGCTAAGGTGGGTGCTTAGTGAATTTTCTGTACATAAAAGTAACAAAAAGTTCTCTTTCAGTGAGTGTCAAAAAAAAAAAAATCCTCACAAGAATTCTCTGAAATAGGTACCACCAATATCTCTATTTTACAGGTGGGGAAACCAAGGTATAAAGAGGAAACCTAGGGGCACCTGGGTGGCTCAGTTGGGTAAGCATCCAACTCTTGATCTCAGCTCAGGTCTTAATCTCAGGGTCCTGAGATCAAGCCCTGAGTTGGGCTCCACACTAGGCGCAGAGCCTACTTAAAACAAAACAAACAAAACAAAACAAAAACACAAAGAGGAAAACTATTCTATCACAGATGTCAGGGCTAGAGAGTAGCTAAGCCAGGACTCGAGCTCACAGATTTAAAAAGTTTGCATGCCTGGGAGGATATATGTCAAACTGTATTTTTAATTTTTGTTATAAAAACATATTGTAGGGTGCCTGGATGGCTCAGTTGGTTAAGCATTTGCCTTTGGCTCAGGTCATGATCCTGGAGTCCTGAGATCGAGTTCCACATCCTGCTCCCTAATCAGTGGGAAGTCAGTTTCTTCCTCTACCCCTCCCCCCTGCGCATGATCTCTCTCTCATGCTCTCTCTCTCTCTAATAAACACATTTAAAAATATATTGTAAAAAAAAGACAAACTCTTAATTTAAAAAAAGCCAAAATCTTGCCTGGAATTATTGTTTATCGTGGTAGCTTCCAGGGGCCTTCAATATGGACCACCAAAGCTCAGCCAAGAACAATAGATGCTGATTCTTTGGAAATATGACATTAGCTAAATTACACTGCATAAGCACCCCTGCTTCCTGAGGAGAGCCATTATGTCATAATGATTAGAAGCCGAGACTTGGGAATTTGACCCGTGTTCGATTCCCATTTTGACCACTTACTAGCTGAGTAATTCTAGGCAAGTAACTTATCTAATTTGTCAACTGGCAGGAACATCTATCTCATAAGGTTGTGAAGTTAGATAATATATTAATGCGTAAGATTATATACTCTAAGTGCTCCTATGTAGGAAGTGCTCCACAATACATATGCATTATTATTAGCAATAACAGACAACACAACAATTTTTAAATGTTTTGCAGTTTTAACCCCAAGTGTCTCAGAAGAGGTGTCTCTCATTTCCCTTTTTAAAGCCACATCCGTTTTCCTCTGGCAGGTTTTCAGGATCAAATTTCAATACTTTTCTTTGTTTCTCTCTCTGACTCCCCGAATTAACTGTCTATAGTTTTGAAATATTTGTTCTTTACATCCTCACTCATTCCTGCATTCACCCATCCAACGAGCATTTTTAAAGTGCCTAATTTATGCATGACACTGCTGCTATAAAGAACTTAAAAATTAGACACTGACCCTGTCTAAAGAAGCTGTCTTCTTCAGCAAATAAAACTATAGGAAACTAAGTTAAATTTAAACCTCCAATAACGAATAATTTATTGGTATAAGCATGTCCCATGCAATGAGACAGAGTGGAAGGGACGGACTGCAATGTAATACAAATGCTATAAAAGGACATACAAAATGCTGTGAGAATACTCCCTCGAGAGTCAGCCTAAATTCTGATTAGACTGATTTAGGAAGAACTGCCCGTCCTAGGGGGAGAAACGTACACTGTATTTCCAGATTGGAGGGCTAACTAAACCAACGGATATTCATCAGCCGGCTCTGCCAAGCCGTGGTCGCTAGATGCCGCCACAAACGCATTTACTGAAACCATAGAAAAACAGGGGACTAGACTGCCCAGAGAGGCTTTATCCAAACGTCACTACATCGATCCTCCTCGGATCCCTTTGCTGCTGGAAGGGACGCAAAGCGGGAATGGAGAAGGTCTCACGAGACTGAAAACAAGTCTCGCGATTTTTTTTTTTTTTTTTTTTTTTTTTGCCTAGCGACTGACAACAAGGCGGGTAGCTCCACGTCGAAGCCCCTCAAGTGGCCTGGCCTAATATTGGAGTGAGACCCCGGCCCTAGGCTGGGGTTCTTTCCATACAGAGGAGACGGATTCAGAGGGGCTACAGGTAATTTGTACTCACCCTAGCAGAAAGAGCACTGCCTTTCTCCCTCCCAAGAGGAATCTAAGAGGACTCCCTTTCCCTCCAGGCCCCTCATCTCTTCCCATCTCCTTGACAACCGTTCCTTCTCGTCCCTCACGCCACCAGCAAGCATTCTGCTTCCTTCACTCCCCAAGAAACTTAAGTGGGATCCGACCTGCAAGACAGGGGGTGGAGATGGGGGTGATGCTCTTGGGATTATTGGATGGGACCGAAAGACGAGTTTACCTTCTCTTCAGGTAAACAAGGTGACTCCGGAGACAGAACTCTTTCCAGAGCCTCTGCAGCACCCCCCTCCGCCCCCTCCCGCCCCGAGAAACCCCAACAGCTTTGGGGAAACTGACCGAAACTAAGGACAGAGCTGCCGTCTAGGACGAATACTGTTCTGCCCGTGCGCGTATATCTACAGCTTTGGGGAGCTAAGTTAGCTGTCGTTTCCCTCCACGATTCCCTCCTTCCTCAGCCAGCGGCAGTTCGTAAATAAGAGCTGTGGCAGAATGATTTAACCGCTTGACCTGGGGCCAAGAAGCCCTAAGGAAAATTTGAATGGGGGTGAAGGTTACATGTAAAGCCGGTGACTTGGGTAGGGAGGAGGAACCAACGCTGGCTTGGAATCAGGTCGTATCCTGTGCTATGAGCTATGTAATCATGTCTCCTTTCATCATGTCTCCTTTCACTTAGACCAAGATTGTTGAAAACCAGACGTACGATGAGCGTCTAGAGATTAACGACTCTGAAGAGGTTGCAAGTATTCATACTCCAACCCCAAGACACAAAGGTAAGATAGGAATAAGGAGGAAAGAAGAGAAATGGTTCTCAGAACAAAGAGCAGGATGGATCCAGGATGGTCTCCAGGAAGTTCCCATTTTATAATAGCAGATGTTGGCTTTCAGAGTCAAGTTTGGCAAGCACTTGCCATCGTTTGTGTTTCCTAATTAGTTGAGGGGGAAGAAAACACAGCCCCCCAGATTCAGGATTTTCCTCCAACCTGACCAGTTTCCTCCAGCATGACCACCGTTTGCATCATGATACTGCTCTGCTTACGATCTGCCAGGGGTTCGTGGTTGGTTGATTTGTTTGGTTGAACTTACCAAAACTGTTCTGCTCAGTTTTGAAGATGCTTCAGTAACCCGCCCTTAACTTGCAATCCCGATCAGACTCTCAGTGGAATCTTTTAACAGGACTTGACACAGTCATTTATTCAACAAAGATTTTTTGAATGCCCACTATGTGTCAGCCTTATGTGTGGCACTAGGTATACGGTATTAAAAGAGACACTGATCCTGCCATCCTTATGCTTGTAACCATGGGAGATCGATGACAATGAGTAAACAGACATAAGTACAAATGTGGTAAGTGCAAATGATGTGATGAAGAGTAATGGGGAGGAGTGGGGTCTACTTTTGATGGGGTGGTCAGGGAAGACCTGAGGAGGTGACATTTGAGACCAAAAGACAAGAAGGATCCAGACAGACATTGAGGAGAAGTGGGCCAGGAAAAGGGAGCAGCAGTGAAATGTGAAAAGGACCTCAGGCCAGAAGAACTTGGGTTCATTTGAGGACTTGAAAGAGACCAGCATATGGTAGGAAGGAGTGGTATTAAAGGCAGGCAGGCGAGGCACCTGGGTGTCTCAGGCGTCTTAAGGCGTCTGCCTTCGGCTCAGGTCATGATCCCGGGGTCCCGGGATCGAGCTCTGCTTCAGGGTCCCTGCTGAGCAGGGAGCCTGCTTCTCCCTTTCCCTCTGCCTGATGCTCTGCCTACTTGTGCTCTCTATCTCTGTCAAATAAATGAATAAAATCTTAAAAAAAAAAAAAAAGGCAGGCCAGAGGGAGGCAGAGGTAGACAGGAGGCCTAACAGGAGGAACTTTCAAGGTCATGTTGCGGGTATGCGTGTCTTGGATTGAAAGGTGCAATGGTGAAAGTCAGGAGCCAGCTGGGAGGACTGTTGCAATAGCTGAGTTGAGATGACAGTGCCTTGGATGTGGCGAGGCAGGGAAGAATAGAGAGTGGAGGCAAATACAAGATAATTGCTGATGGGTTGGGTTTAGCTCTTGAGTTAGGAATCAAGGATGACATCTGGGGTTGCTTGTTTATTGAGGTAAATATACTGAACATAAAATTTACTATTTTAATCATTTTTAAATGTATAATTCAGTGGCATTAAGTGCATTGATATTGTTGTGTAACTATCTCTACTATTTCTTGAGATTTTTCATCATCCTGAACAGAAACCACTCATTCAACAATAACTCCCCATTCCCCTGTCCCTGGCAGCCCCTGGTAACCTCTATTCTACCTGGTGTCTATGACTTCACCCATTCTGTGCCCTACCTAAGTGGGATCATACAACAGTTGTCCATTTGTGTCTGGCTTATTTCACTTAGCATCATGTTTTCGAGGTTCATCCATGCCGTAGCCTGTGTTCATTTCCCTCTCTTTTGTGGCTGAATAATATTCCATTGTATGTATAACCTCATTTTGTTTATCTACTTGTCTGTTGATGGATATTTGGGTTTCTCCACCTTTGGCTATTGTGACTCTGCTGCTATGAACATGGGTGTACAAATATCTATTTGAGTTCCTGCTTTCAATCTTTTGGGTGTGTGTGTATATATATATACACACCTAGACAAGGTTTTTGATTTGAGTGTGTATATAATCTTGCCGGCCATGGACATTATCGTTTGTTTTCAGTTTGGGGAATGTAATAGGCTGAAAATGGTGTTTAACTGGCATTAATTTGATGTAGAAATCATTGGACATGGGGCACCTGGGTGGCACAGTCAGATGAGAGTCTGCCTCTTGGTTTTGGCTCAGGTCGTAATCTTGGGGTCATGAGATTGAGCCCCAGGTTGGGCTCCACGCTCAGCGTGGAGTCTGCTTGGGATTCTCTCTCCCTTTCCCTCTGCCCCCACCTAAAATTAATAACTAAGTCTTTTTAAAAAAGCGATCATTGAACATGGTTTTCATGCAAGTTACTATCTTACATCTGATTATACTTTTAATTGTTCAGGATATTTTTATTGCTCTTATCACATGGACGCTGATTCAGATTTTTATTTGTGACTATTATTTGACAGGAGCTGGGTCAGTTCCTTTCACTTGAGTTTTGTTATTTTTTTTTTTAAGATTTTATTTATTTTTTCGACAGAGATAGAGACAGCCAGGGAGAGAGGGAACACAAGCAGGGAGAGTGGGAGAGGAAGAAGCAGGCTCATAGCGGAAGAGCCTGATGTGGGGCTCGATCCCACAACGCCGGGATCACGCCCTGAGCCGAAGGCAGATGCTTAACTGCTGTGCCACCCAGGCGCCCCAGAGTTTTGTCATTTGATCCTTACAACAGTTCTGAGTGATAAATATTACTGCCTTCCTTCAGACATGGGAATACTGAAACTCAGGCTAAGTCATTTTGTCCATGTCATAGAGTTGTTTTTTAATTCCAGTCTTCTATCAACCCAACCCTCTTGTCACTTTACTAATTACTAACCTCATTTTACCAATGTGTAAACTAAGGGCAGATTTTATATGATTTATGTAATGGCAGATAATCGACTAGTATAATGTCTAACCTAATGCCTTACACACAGTAATGCTTAATGGATATATCCTGAATTGAGTCAACAGAGCCTGGCTAGAATTCAGTCCTTTAACTAGATGTTCTTATAGATCCTGTTCCATAAAACAGAACATAAAATATTATAAACTAAAAATATTTGTTTTTAAAAATCATCTTAGTAATCTAAAGGGAAAACTTTTCTTCTAAGGACTTCTTCATTCCGCCCGTCTTTCTAACAAGACCATGGCTGACAACAGCAGTGATGAGTATGAAGAGGAAAACAACAAGGTACAGTACAACCCACAGCTACTTGCAGACTTCCTTGCTTTGAGCTGTTGGTGGTCAGTTTGAGGTGACAGTAGTTCAGCAGTAAACATTTCTTGACTACTCACCTCCAGGGCTTGGGTTGGGTACCTTTGAGCTCATGTAGGAAAATCAGGAGCAAAGAGTCTTAAGATTTAGATTCTTTCAGGAGTAAAGCCTACTATTACAGCTGACTTTTTGGTGAGGAATTTCATTTAATACAGGCCAGTGTTTTGCAAACTTTACTGATCTTAAGAATCAAGTAGGATACTTGTCTTCAACAGTACATTTTCCCAGTAGTTCCCACCTAGAACTACTGAATCAGAATCTCGAAGGTAAAAGCCTGAGAATTTATATTTTTAGCAAGCATTCTGAATAATTCTTATGATAAATCAAGTTTGGAATTATTGGTCTAGCCGTCTGTTCATTATCAACATTTGGGATACTGCCAAAATCTTGGGAAAGAGACTTTAATTTTGAAGTTTTAAGACCCAAATGTCACTTTGCTGTTGTTCTGTGAATCCAGAGATTACTCTGTTTCTGAATCAAAGATGGAAAGACGCCTACAGCTCTAGGCAGGACTTGCACCCGTGCATGTGCTCTGCTGAACTGTCATTGTGCCCGGTCTTAGCACGTAATCCAGGGGTGACTTTTTTTTTTTTTAAGATTTATTTATTTGATGGGACACCTGGGTGGCTCAGTTGGTTAAGCGTCTGCCTTTGGCTCAGGTCATGATCCCAGGGTTCTGGGATCAAGCCCCGCATCAGGCTCCCTGCTCAGCGGAGAGCCTGCTTCTCCCCTTCCTGCTCCCCCTGCTTGTGTTCACTCTCTCTCACTCACTATCTCTGTCTCTCATATAAATGAATAAAATCTTTTTTTTAAAGTAAATAAAGTAGTCCCACTTTGTGACTAGTGTGCTGTTTTAACATCTTACCCACAAAGTAATTTTTTAGGCATTTTCCTGTGGCATATAAAGCCCTCTACCTTTAGAGCAGAGATTTTGCAAAGCACAGCTTTGAAGAAGCAAAAAAAAAAAAAGAGTTTTCCTAAATTGACCTAATTTTGCATATTCACCCTAAATTTTTCTAGTCTCCATCATGCTGTGGCTAATTTATCTTTCTAATTCACTGTGCAACCTGAATCAGCAGGAAGGATATATTTTTGAATGACCTTTAAATTGACCATCAGTGTTCTTTTTTTATTTTTTAAGATTTTATTTATTTATTTGACAGAGAGAGTGAGAGAGCATAAGCAGGGGGAACAGTAGAGGGAGAGGGAGAAGCAGGCTCCCCGCTGAGGAGGGAACCTGATGAGGGGCTCGATTCTAGGACCCTGAGATCATGTCCCGAGCCGAAGGCAGACGCTTAACCATCTGAGCCACCCAGGCGCCCCTGACCATCAGTATTCGTAAAAAGCTCTCTTTGCCAAACAAGGATAGCTTTGGCAGATTTTGAATTGAGAAAAAACAATTTGGAGCACCTGGTTGGTTCAGTTGGTTAAGCATCTGACTCTTGATTTTTGGCTCAGGTCATGATCTCAGGGTGTGAGATCGGAAACCCCCCCAACCCAGCCCCCACTGCCGCCCTGCACTGGGCTCGGTGCTGGGCATGGAGCCTGCTTAAGATTTTCCCTCTCCCTCTGCTCCTCCCCACTCTCCCTCTTTAGAAAAAAAAAAAAGAAAGAACACATTAAGAGATTCTTATCAATATATACCAATAGGTCATAGTCACTAAATAAATTGTGCAACTTGGTGTCATTTGTCACACACATGTTACAGATTAGTTAAAATATATTTTTATCCATGTATAATAAATCTGTGTTATGCTTAGAAGGACATGTGACCAAAAGGATTTCTGATGTCCTGTACTATGTCACATTTTTTTATATGTCAATAGTTGCTTTATTGTAAGAGAGACATTAAATCATTTTTAAAACTAGAGCCAAACATCTGTTAACCTCAATATAAGCCATATGGCATATGGAAACCAAGCTTTCAAAACCTATTTTTATTTTTTTGATTTTGTATTTTTTTTTTTCTTAAGTAAGCCCCATGCCCAATGAGGGGGTTGAACTCACAACCCCGAGATCAAGAGTCACATGCCCTACCAACTGAGCCAGCCAGGGGCCCCTCAAAACCTGCTTTTAAAGGGGGCCAACTGGCTATCCT
Source organism: Ailuropoda melanoleuca (assembly GCF_002007445.2). Classification (NCBI taxonomy): domain Eukaryota; kingdom Metazoa; phylum Chordata; class Mammalia; order Carnivora; family Ursidae; genus Ailuropoda; species Ailuropoda melanoleuca. The sequence goes on along the minus strand of NC_048225.1, from coordinate 14,453,488 downwards.
TCAGGTCCTAAGGGTGGCCACAGAGGCAAAGACATGGACCCTGTCTCAAATGCCTCTGCAGGTCCCCAAACCAGACTCCTCCTCATACGCTTGAGAGGGTAGAATGGTACTTAGAGAACCAGAAGCTCAGGAATGTAGGTTGTAATGCCAAGAAGGGAAGAGTCTCTTGAGAGAACATGTAGTCATTGCCTTTCACTGGTGGGGCAGGGAAGGGAAATATGGGCAGGTCAGGTACCCAGCGGAGAGAAGCGTCACTGGATGGAAGTAGAAAACTCCCAGTCCCTGGAACTGCTGGTCAGCATTCAGGCACAGGGTTGATTAGGAACCTTCTTCTGATGGTTGCAAGCAGCTTACGCTGGGCCGTCTTGCAGATTAAATGCTAGACTTCCTGTGATCCCTGTGAGTATGAAGATCCCCTAAAGTTGTCTTCCAACTTCACGTTCCCCCATTTCCTTCCAAAATAACTCATCACAGGTGCCTTCCTCTTCAAAAGCCCCTAACTTTTAGAGTTGAAGCTGACTGGATAAGTTTATGCACAGTTCTTGGGGTCTCCTAAGTAACAGACAAAATAGACAATTATTGGATAAAATTTATACCAAAGCCTCAAGGAGAAAAATGCAATATGGTTATAGAAAGTGAGGACCGGGAGGCTTGGGTGGCTCAGTTGGTTAAGCGTCTGCCTTTGGCTCAGGTCATGATCCCAGGGTCCATGGGATCAAGTCCCACATGGGGCTCCCTGCTCAGTGGGGAGCCTGCTTCTCTCTCTGCCTGCTGCTCCCCCTGCTTGTGCTGACAAGTAAATAAATAAAATCTTGAATAACAAAGAAAAAGAAAGTGAAGACCCAGTTTGTAGCTAAGCAGGAGTAGACGAAGGTCCTTGGCAGCCTTTCTGGGGTGCACCGGTTTCTCTTTCTGGTGAATCGATGCCAGGCGGGAGGGCATCTGTGGAGCACCAGGGGGGCTGGGGCATGGGTCCACTAAGCCGCTCCTTACGTGCTGCCTTCCGTGCCCGCCCTACCCTATCTCAGGAGAAGAAGAAGACCTCGCAGCTGACACCTCAGCGGGGCTTCAGTGAAAATGATGACGATGATGGTGACTCATCCGAGACGGATTCTGATGAGGATGATGATGATGAAGGGCACGGGGCCCCCCTGGAAGGGTGAGGAAGCCCCCTAGCCGAGGACCCCCAAGCGGGGGAGGAAACACTGGCCTGGGAGATCAGTTGGGAGTGAAATTCTAGCATCTCCTTTGATCTCCCCTACTTAGGACTTTCAGATGTCTCAGAAACCAACGGAATGAATTTTCCTTCTGTTCTGGCTACACTGCCTCACTGAGTCCTGTGATGTCACTTGCATTATCTGAAACATTTGTGGGCTCGGGGGGTTCATGAGAATTTTCTGAGTAAATCTAAAAGGTGGTCCCTGCCCCCAAGGACCTCTCATTTTGGGAAAGGGAAAATAAAAAAAAAAAATATATATATATATATAT
>NC_048225.1:14425477-14451770 GCF_002007445.2 Ailuropoda melanoleuca | reverse complement strand
TATATATATATATATATATATATATACCCAAGCCATTCTATTTAGCAAGGAAAACATAATGTACAGGAGCATTTTGCTTTAGGCTCAGCTCCTTTTTGGAGGGGTGGGGAAGTGCTACAGGAGCCCCACATAGAGGCAGATGTTCCTGGGTGATGCTTCAGTAAAAAATCTTACCCAGGGGCGGGGCGCCTGGGTGGCTCAGTCCTTAAGCGTCTGCCTTCGGCTCAGGTCATGATCCCAGCGTTCTAGGATTGAGCCCCGCATCGGGCTCCTTGCTCGGTGGGAAGCCTGCTTCTCCCTCTCCCACTCCTCCTGTTTGTGTTCCCTCTCTCGCTGCCAATCTCTCTGTCAAATAAATAAATAAAATGTTTTAAAAAAATTAAAAATAAATTAAAAATTAGTTTAAAAAAAAAAATCTTACCCAGGGGCACCTGGGTAGCTCAGTTGGTTAAGCGTCTGCCTTCAGTTCAGGTCATGATCCTGGGGTCCTGGGATTGAGAGCCTACCCTCCCCCAGTCGTGCGCACTCTCTCTCTCTCTCTCTCTCAAATAAATAAAATAAAATCTTAAAAAAAAATCTCCGGGGCACCTGGGTGGCTCAAATGCCTGCCTTCGGCCCAGGTCACAACCCCACATCAGGCTCCCTGCTCAGCGGGGGAGCCTGCTTCTCCCTCTCCCCCCTGCTCGTGCTTGTGTTCTCTCTCTCTCAAATAAATAAATAATCTTAAAAAAAAAAAATCTCCTTACCCTGTTCCAGCCCTCATGCTAGATGAGTCATGACACACCCCTGAGGTTTTAATCAAAGTGGATTCTAAGGCCCATCCATTTCAAATACTATTACTGGTTAAACAAAGTGACCATGGTGTACCCCATCAGTAGAATTCCATCTGGCCATTAAAAAGTATAAGGCAGCACTCTATACACTGTAAAGAACAATCTCCAAGAGAGAGTGTTAAATTTTAAAAAGGTATAAAGAGTGTTTATGCGGTGCTACCATGTGTATAAAACAAATACTACAGAGACTAGGAAACAGTAGAGATTACTTTGGAGGAGGGACTTGGTGGCAAGGGGACCAGGGTGGAAGTGAGCCATAACTTCTCACTGTATACATGTGTACCTTTTCCTTTATGTCATCTGTATGTATCACTTATTAAATAGTTTAATAAAAATAAGTTACCTGTGGATTATCCACCTGCAGGTAGACACTAAGTAAATGAGACAAAGGTTTAATTCCAGACTGACTTTTCATGCTTCCCAATTTCCTTCATGATCAGATCCTGCTTTCATAAATTATAATCTGGGGAAATGGAAACTTCATATCAATAATATATTTAATTTTTTAAAGCTACTCTTCCCAGAAGGACTTATTAATAACTTTCTAAGTCATTTATGTACTTTGCAATGTTCATTACATTTTACTTAATTATAATTTTTTTTTTTTTTTTACTGTATACACTTCTTGTATCAATACAAGTACTTTTTAATAACTATGCACTATTTTGGGCTCCTGGCCGGCTCATCAGTAGAGCGTGCAACTCTTAACCTCTGGGTTGTGAGTTCAAGTTTCACGTTGGGCGTAGAGCTTACTTAAAAATTAAAAATAATAACAATTATACAATATTCAACTTAATATACCTAACCATCTCTCAAGTATTAGATATTTGTTTCTAATTTTTTACTTTTATAAATAACACTGTTAAAAACATCTTTGTAGGGGCGCCTGGGTGGCACAGCGGTTAAGCGTCTGCCTTCGGCTCAGGGCGTGATCCCGGCGTTATGGGATCGAGCCCCACGTCAGGCTCCTCTGCTATGAGCCTGCTTCTTCCTCTCCCACTCCCCCTGCTTGTGTTCCCTCTCTCGCTGGCTGTCTCTATCTCTGTCAAAATAAATAAATAAAATCTTTAAAAAAAAAAAAAAAACAAAAAAAAATCTTTGTAAAAATTCTTATTTTTCTTGGGGCAAACTATTTTCATGTCAGAAATGAAAATCTCATGTTATGTCCATTACACCTCAATTTTAAAAAAGAAATTAAAATCTCATACCGTACGTTCTCTTCATCCCTTTCATTCAAAAAAGGGAAACAATTTATGTTACATTCTAAAATGTGTTTAAAAATTGTTTCAGATTTTCTACAGCTCTTTTCTTCTTCATCAGAGATAACTAAGCTAATTATAATCCATTTTAAAGTTGTCTTTCGGGGCGCCCGGGTGGCTCAGTTGTTAAGCGTTTGCCTTCGGCTCAGGGTGTGATCCCAGGTTCCTGGGATCGAGCCCACATCAGGCTCTTCTGCTGGGAGTCTGCTTCTTCCTCTCCCAGTCCCCCTGCCTGTGTTCCCTCTCTCGCTGGCTGTCTGTCAAATAAATAAATAAAATCTTTTAAAAAAATTAAACAATAAAAATAAAGTTGTCTTTCGAACCACCCAGGAAAGGCAGATGTGGGTGGGGCACAAACCAGGTTCGGAGTCAAGGTCTGGGGTCAAAGTGACGGCAGCGGAAACTGGTGCTGATCTAGGGCTCAGGCACATCTGCTCTTCTCCAGCCACCTTGAACCCTGTTTTCCTTTCCCCAGGGCCTATGATCCTGCAGATTATGAGCATTTGCCAGTTTCGGCTGAGATTAAGGAACTCTTCCAGTATATCAGCAGGTGAGCTCTAGGCCCTCCTCCCATGACCCCGCCCCTTTCCCACCTCTAGTCTGAAACAGGCCCATTCTTCCTAGATTTTTTTAGCCTGAACAGTAAAGTCCATTTCTCTGACTTTCTCTACCTTCCCTTGCCAATGTCTCCTAGGTACACACCTCAGTTGATTGACCTGGACCACAAACTGAAACCTTTCATTCCTGATTTTATCCCTGCTGTTGGGGATATTGATGCATTCTTAAAGGTACAGTTGACACATCCCAAAAATGACTTCTTCTGACCTCTCTATTACTGTTAACAATTCAACTACTTTCCTTGGCTAGCATTGGCTATGTTGATAGATAGTCTTTATTTCATTGGAATTCTTAATCTTGCCTTCCAAATTCTACTCATCGCTATTTAGGTTATCCTTGATTATATCATAATATATTAAAAATTTATCACTCATTTACCTCCTAATTATCAGCTGTCCATTTAAGGCACTGTAGATCATTTTTTTTACAGATAGTGTTTTAATACAACATGATAACACAAGCATGCCTTTTACTACTAGTAATAATGATGAATGGGAAGAGTTCTTCCTCTTCAACTTATTGGAAACAACAGGTACAACCTTTTTATATGCCCCCTCTCATTTTTTCCTTTCTTCCTTTCTCTTAACCAGGTCCCACGTCCTGATGGAAAGCCTGACAACCTTGGCCTGTTGGTATTGGATGAGCCTTCCACAAAGCAGTCAGACCCCACAGTGCTCTCACTCTGGTTAACTGAGAATTCTAAACAGCACAACATCACAGTAAGACACTGCCGAGTATAGGCCCCAGCTGGAGAGGGCCAAGAGCAGAGGCCGTGCTGGATTCCATGCAGTTGACTTACTGCCCATCAAAAGGGATGGCTATGGTTTCAGGCCAACCCTATTTAAAAAAAAAACAAAACAGTTTCATTGAGATATAATTTACTTGCCATGAAGTTTGCCCTTTTAGATTGTACAGTTTAGTGATTTTTAGTGTATTCACTAGCTGTACAAACATCACTGCTACCTAATTTAAGAACACTTTTATTATTCCAGAAAGAAACCTCATACCCATTAGCTGTCACTCCTCATTCCCCACTCCTCCTAGACCTGCTAAGTACTTCAATTCCTTCCTTTTTTCTATTTGAGTAGACTTGACATACAACGTTACGGTAGTTTCAGGTGTACAACACAGGGATTGGACAAGTTTATACACTATGCTGTGCCCACCACAAGCGTAGCTGCCATCTGTCACCGCACAGCGCTGTTACAGTACCACTGACCGTATTCCTCGTGGCGTGCCTTTTATTTCTGTGACTTACTCATTCTGTAGCCGGAAGCCTATTCTCTCTCACTCCCCTTCACCCATTTTGCCCATCCCTCCCACCCCCTACCCTCCAGCAAACACCAGTTTGTTCCCTGTATTTATAGGTCTGATTCTGCTTTTTGTTTTGTTTATTCATTTTTTAAATATTCCCCATATAAGTAAAATCATACTTTACTCCTTTGTTTATGGCTGAGTCATATACCGTTGTATGGACATACCACATTGTGGTTATCCATTCTCCAGTTTCCACTCTTTTTAACATGCTGCTGTGAACTTGTATGTACATACAAGTTTTTGTGTGGGCATATACTATTATTTCTCTTGGATTACTGGGCTGTGTGCTAACATTTTGAGGAACTGCCAAACTGTTTGCCAAAGGAGCTGAACCATTTTATAATCTCACCAGCAACGAATAAGAGTTGCAGTTTCTCCACATCCTCGCCAACACGTTACTGCCTGTCTTGTTTATTCCAGCCATCCTAGTGGTGTGAAACACCATCTCACTGTGGTCAGTCCTATCCTGTTGAGCTGCGCCCCCCCCCTTGCATGGCTCCAGAAAATTTTACCAGAGTTTCCTCTCATCCTCATTGGCTGCCGTCAGGCTTCCCCATTCATCAGCTACCTGCTGTATACGAAACAGCAGCAATGATGAGCCATCCTGTTAAAATAGGAGAGCTACTTTAATACCATCAGCCAGGGTTCCTCTTATTTTTTCTAGCAACATATGAAAGTAAAGAGCCTAGAAGATGCAGAGAAGAATCCCAAAGCCATTGACACATGGATCGAGAGCATCTCGGAGTTACACCGTTCTAAGCCCCCTGCGACCGTGCACTATACCAGGTAAGAAATACTACCCTCCCCACCGTAACCCCTGGTAACCGACACCACCTGCAGACCCATTGCTTCTGAGAGGAGGGTCCACAGGCAGAGGACATACTGAATTAACCGAGGTCCTGTGGACCCTGGTAACTACTGGCTGAGATTGCAGACATAAAGATTGTGATTTATCTGGTATTACTTAGCCATTCTTCCAGACCCCAGACCCTGGATAAGTCTGCCCAGTCTGTATTCTCCTGAAATCCTCATGTGGCAGACTGACCACCTCCCTTCATCCTAGAATCTCCTGACCAGAAGTTGCTGGTGTCATGGGTCCACTTTCTTGTTCATATTTATCTCTGTCCATGCAGGCCCATGCCTGATATTGACACACTGATGCAGGAATGGTCCCCAGAGTTTGAAGAGCTTTTGGGCAAGGTAAGTGGAGGGAGCAAGAGGTACAAAACTGGCATTTACTTGAAGGCCTGGTGTTTGCTCTCTTCCTGTATTTTTTTTTAAGTCTTTTTTTCTTGGGGCGCCTGGGTGGCACAGCGGTTAAGCATCTGCCTTCGGCTCAGGGCGTGATCCCGGCATTATGGGATCGAGGCCCACGTCAGGCTCCTCCGCTATGAGCCTGCTTCTTCCTCTCCCACTCCCCCTGCTTGTGTCCCCTCTCTCACTGGCTTTCTCTATCAATGTCAAATAAATAAATAAAATCTTTAAAAAAAAAGTCTTTTTTTCTTAATTGACCAACTTTAAGTATTTTTATTTATTTATTTGAGAGAGAGAGAGAGTGGGAGCACCATCATGCAAATGGGGGAGGGGCAGAGGGAGAAGGAGAGAAGCAGACTCCCCGATGAGCAGGGAGCCTGATGGGGCAGTGCGGTGGCGGGGGGGTGTGCTAGATCCCATGACCCTGAGATCATGACCAGAGCTGAAATCAAGAGTCGGACACTTAACCAACTGAGCCATCCAGGCGCCCCTTAAGTTTTTCTTTTTTTAAGATTTTATTTTTAAGTACTCTCTATACCCAACATAGGGGCTCGAACTTACAACCCTGAGATCGAGAGTCACATGCTCTACCAACTAAACTAGCCAGGTGCTCCTCTCTTTTTGTATTTTATTATCATTTGCTTTTTAATTGGAGTATAATTCACAGAGACATACACACGTTAATTTTCAGCAACTGAACATCTTTGTGGAACGAGCACATCAGATCAAAACACAGAACATCACTAGCACCCCGGAAGCCCACTCATGCTTCCACCTCCCAACGTAATCACTGCCTGATTGCTTTCTCTTTTAAATAATATTTTATTTATTTATTTGACAGAGAGCAGGAGAGGGAACACAAGCAGGGGGGTAGGAGAGGGAGAAGCAGGCTCCCAGCGGAGGAGCCTGATGTGGGGCTCGATCCCAGGACCCTGGGATCATGACCTGAGCTGAAGGCAGACGCTTAACCACTGAGCCACCCAAGGCGCCCCACTGTCCTGATTTCTAACAGCATAGACCAACTTGCCTATTGTGTATGCTGTCTAAATCTAATCATCCTCTTTTGTGCCTTATTCCTTTTGCTGTTAAGAAAGTTAAAAGTTGGGGCGCCTGGGTGGCTCAGTCAGTTAAGCATCTGCCTTTGGCTCAGGACGTGATCCTGGGCTCCTGGGATCAAGTCCTGTATTGGTCTCCCTGCTCAGCAGGGAGCCTGCTTCTCCCTCTTCCTCTGCTCCTGTCCCACTCGTGTGTGTTCTCTCTCTCTTGCTTGTTCTCTCAAATACCAAAAATTTTTTAAAAAGTTAAAAGTCATAATGGGGAAAATATGACAGTTTAGAATTAGAAATAAAGAGTTCTAAGTACCAATAGTTACCATTAAAGTTAAAAGAGTGATGGACATAAAAAAATTATTTACATATATGTATATATATGGTAAGATTACTGTCCAAGCAAAGAGCTCTTCCATATCAAGAAAAGGAAATTGATGGGATGTCTGGGTGGCTTAGTCGGTTAAGCGTCTGCCTTTGGCTCAGGTCATGATCCCAGGGTCCTGGGATGAGTCCCTAGTCAAGCTCCTTGCTCCTTGCTCCTTCCTCTGCCTGCCACTCGCTCTGCTTGTGCACGCATGCTCTCTCTCTCTCTCTCTGACAAATAAATAAATAAATAAAATCTTAAAAAACAAAGCGGGGGGAGGAAACTGAGCAAACATGATTAGCAGGTCATTGGTTATCATATTTAAAATTTCTACAACAGCCACACCATATTCTTCACCCCCTTTCCCTGCTTCTTCTAACACTTAGCTCCTGACATACCCTATACTTTACTTATTTTGGTTTTTGTTTCTCCCTATTAAAATATAAGCTCTGGGGCGCCTGGGTGGCACAGCGGTTGGGCATCTGCCTTCGGCTCAGGGCGTGATCCCGGCGATCTGGGATCGAGCCCCACATCAGGCTCCTCTGCTATGGGCCTGCTTCTTCCTCTCACTCTCCCTGCTTGTACTCCCTCTCTCTCTCGCTGGCTGTCTCTGTCTCTTTCGAGTGAATAAATAAAATCTTTAAAAAAAAATAAAATNGTGAATAAATAAAATCTTTAAAAAAAAATAAAATAAAATAAAATAAAATATAAGCTCTGTGGGGGCGCCTGGGTGGCGCAGTCGTTAAGCGTCTGCCTTCGGCTCAGGGCGTGATCCCCGTGCTCTGGGATCGAGCCCCACATCAGGCTCCTCTGCTAGGAGCCTGCTTCTTCCTCTCCCAGTCCCCCTGCTTGTGTTCCCTCTCTCGCTGGCTGTCTCTCTCTGTCAAATAAATAAAATCTTTAAAAAAAATAAAATAAATAAAATAAAATAAAAGCTCTGTGAAGACAGAGGTGTTTTTTGGTTTTTTTTTTTTTAAGAGTTTTTATTTATTTGACAGAGAGAGAGACAGCCAGCGAGAGAGGGAACAGAAGCAGGGGGAGTGGGAGAGGAAGAAGCAGGCTCCCAGCGGAGGAGCCTGATGTGGGGCTCGATCCCATAAGGCCGGGATCATGTCCTGAGCCGAAGGCAGACGCCCAATGACTGAGCCACCCAGGTGCCCCAAGACAGAGGTTTTGGCACCTGTTTACTTAACTGAGGAATCGTTGTAAAAGCAAAGAATTTATAAGTAGTCTCTTTCCTCAAAACATTTTAAAGCTGTAGCTAAGGAAAAATGATAAGGGGATTGAATAGATTGTAGTATGTTCACTCGGTGAAATACTCATACAATACCATATTATTTGGCCTTATTTTGCTCTGATAGGGAAAAATATCAATGACATTTTAGGTGAAAAGAGGAAACTGCAGAACTACATATGCTCTGATTTTTGTAAAAAGAGAACAAAAATTGTTTACAAAGCCATTTGCTTTTAAACTTACAGTATGACTTGTTTAGATCCAGAGCCTGTCACCTGATACGTCATGTCCATTTTGTCTGTTCCTATACTGTCCCAGGCCCATTAGGCTTCACAGCAGCAAGTACCCATAAATGCCTGGACATAGCCTGGGGTCGGCTTCTTCACAAATACACATCGGAAGACAGCATGGCAGCATATTGTACTTATAATTTTTTTTTTTTTGGTCCTGTTAGATCATCTGCTACTTTCGTGGTTAATGGATGTGACCAACTCCTTTTTACTGATCCAAGAAAAACAAAAGCATATTATTTGCTGGGGCTTCCATGACAAAGTAGCACACACTGGGTGGCTTCAACAACAGAAATTTATTTTCTCACACATCTGGACACTAGAAATCTGAGGTCAAGTTGTCGACAGAGTTGATTTCTTCCAGGACCTTTCCCCTGGCCGTCTTCTCTCGGTGTCCTCACATGGTCTTCCCTGTGTGTGTGTCTGTGTCCTGATTTCCTCCTCTTATGAAGACACCAGTCATACTGGATTAGGGCCCACCCTAATGACCTCATTTCACTTAATTATCCCTTTCAAGGGGCGCCTGGGTGGCTCAGTTGTTAAGCATCTGCCTTTGGCTCAGGTCATGATCCCAGGGTCCTGGAATCCGAGCCCCACATCGGGCTCCCTGCTCAGCGGGGAGTCTGCTTCTCCCTCTCCCTCTGCCTGCCACTCCCCCTGCTTGTGCTCTCTTTCTCTCTCTCTCAAATAAATAATAAAATCTTTAAAAAATTATCTCTTTTGGGACGCCTGGGTGGCACAGCGGTTAAGCATCTGCCTTCGGCTCAGGTCATGATCGCAGAGTCCTGGGATCGAGCCCTGCGCGTTGGACTCCTTGCTCAGCAGGGAGCCTGCTTCTCCCTCTGCCTGCTGCTCCCCCTGCTTGTGCTCTCTTTTTCTCTCTCTGACAAATGAATAAAAAATTTAATCTTAAAAAAAAAAAGAGTGAGAGATTGAGAGAAAAAGAGAGGTGCTGGCCCCACTGAAACCTGAGCCTTCCGACTTTGGTCTGTCCCATGCTGCTCCTAGGTGAGCCTGCCCACCGCAGAGATTGACTGCAGCCTGGCCGAGTACATCGACATGATCTGTGGTAAGCTCCGCCACCCCTTCCTTGTCCCCGTCTCCGGACAAATATATTGTAGGCTTTTGAAAAGGCTCGTTTGCTCTGGGAAGATAGCATCTTGAATTACAGCCCTCACTCTAAGCCAGTTTGCTGTTTGGCAGCACTGAAGGTGGATTTTGGGCTTCTGTGACTCCCTGGCAGGTATCAGCCCCCAGAGTTACAGCGACACATCCCATCTGGGAGGGGCATGGCTATCCTAAACATAAATGCCCCATAATTCCCATTGCGTTTGGTTCTGCTCATGAGAACTCTTGATTTCAGCCATCCTAGACATCCCGATCTACAAGAGTCGGATTCAGTCCCTGCACCTGCTCTTCTCCCTCTACTCGGAATTCAAGAACTCACAGGTAAGACTAGTGCAGAGAGTGTCTTCCACTGTAGTGAGGAGCGCTCCATCTCCACCCTTCCCAGTTGGTTGGGATTTGTCCTTGGACAAGGAAGGATGTTTCTGCAAGAGTTCCCATCCCCCTTCCCCGTCATTCAGAGAACAGCAAGCAGGAAGAGTCGGGCTTTCACAGGAAGGGAGGCAGAGGAGCTGCGGGCCTTTGGCGCGGCCACGCCTGTGAGGGTCTACCAGGGACACTCACCGTGGGGCTTAATGAATGGACGCAGGACGAAAGGAAAAAAGGGGTTCATCTTTGAAGGAGGTGGGGCAAAATTTCTAGCTGTTTTTCAAAGACAGCACCAAGGAATTGTTCTGAAAGTAGAACTGGGAAAAAACTGGAGCTTAACGGATTGTAAAGGGGTTAGTTCTTGCTCAAATATAGCAGCCGGTATACCAAATACTCTGTGTACCCTCTCCTCTTTCCTCACAGCATTTTAAAGCTCTAGCTGAAGGCAAGAAAACATTCACCCCTCCCTCCAACTCCGCTTCCCAAGCTGGAGATGCAGAGACATTGACCTTCAGCTGAGACACCCCCCAGGTCTCTCTGCTCCGAGGCTGAGCTGGCGCCTCTGCCCTGGCTGAGGAGAGACGGTCATCAGCCATGTGGCCTCTGCGCCTGCACACAGCCGGACGCAGGGACGCGGACGTCCTGCTGCCCTCTCTGCCAGAAAGTACTGCGCGTGTTCCTTAAATGGCTTCTGCCTGTCTCCAGTTTTCTTCCCGTGGGAATCACGCATCTATCTACACCACTGTGGGGACTTGAGTTAGAAGAACAGAAGGATTGGAATGTCTGGGATTCCAGGGTGCTCAGCTTGGGAGGAAAGTTTCAAAGATGTATTTTTTGAGACAGTGATGGAATTATTTTCTTTCATTCTTAACGTTACTGGCAAAGATTTTGCAAATAAAATGCCCTGACTTTCAGGTTGTCCTGCTGTTCTATAAGAGGAAAGAGGAAAGACAGACGGAGCATGAGGTGGAGATAAGGATCGGGCCCATAATGGCATTAACTGACTGAAGAGCAGTTTTAGCAAATCAGCTTTGTGAAAGAGCATCCCCTCCGCGCCTCCTGGGTTGGCAGCAGAGGCCGATCGTCTTCTCCCGGAGCTGACTTTTCCTAGGGGTCACCAGTTACTGCTGCTGCCTTACAGGTTACCTGCCTGTCTAGCTCCAGACCTGTTGGCCTGCGGTCTCCAGAGAGCCCGGCTGTTGTATCCGGATGAGCGGTGATCGTGCCCTGGACGAGGGAGGAAATAGTGGTGGAAGTAGAGACGGGCCGGTTCAGGAAATAATTTGGAGGCTCTATCAGCTAAGCTCCAGTCAGGAAGTCAGAAAGCAAGCTAGTTCTTTCGTTCTGTTTCTTAGAGGGAGGGGAGGGGCCGAGAGAGAGAGGATCTGAAGCGGCTGCATACCCAGCGTGGAGCCCAGTCTCACCACCCTGAGATCATGACCTCTGCCAAAATGAAGAGTTGGACACTCAAATGACCATGCCGCCCAGGCGCCCCCATGCCAGTTATTCCAACACAGCGTGTTAAATACGGGAAATCGGTCACAAAGCCTTGGAAGGGCCGACAGAGCAAAAGGGAGAAGGGAAGGTGTGCTGCAGGAAGGAGAGGTTCAAGGGGAGGTATCTGATGCAGGTGCCGGAGGCAGAAGGGGTGCTGCCGGGGTCTTGAGTGGCTGAGGGGGCGCCACACTGAGGCACTGGAGTCCACATGCCCTCACCCCACGACCGTAGCCACTGGGAGTAATGGCTGCTACTTCCTTTCTCCCGCCTCAGATCCGGCTGGTGCCTCCCCCTGGCAGAAATCAACGGCTAGCTGGCAAGGGGATCTGGAACACCCAGCAGTAGAAAACAGAACAGAAGAGAGGGTGTGGGGCTGAGAGGCAACAGACAGAGAACCAGGAGAGGTAGAACCCCAGGCCTTGCTGGTAGACTGGATGCGGGAGACAGAAGGAAAGGAATCAGGGATGACACCCAGGTGTTTTGGCTTGAGCAGCTGAAGGGGTAAAGTAGCCACGTACGGATGTGGGGCGAAGAGGGGCCAGAACTGATTGGAGGGGAGAATTACATTAAACTGCTACACTGTCAGCCTCATCTCTACACAGCAAACACACAGATGGGAGGGCAGTTGTTTCTGACAGACGCTTCCACCAGGTGTGAGGTTCGCATCATGCTTCGATGTGGGGAACAGGAACGTCCGTGCTGGAACCAGGTGCTCTGCTCGCAAACGGATACCAGCAATGCTCACATTTCACTCACGGGAAAAGTCAGGCAAAGTATGCCAGGAACTCAAATTCCCCATTACTTTTTCAGGGAACATTCAGAATGCCTTCTTTGCTCGAGCTGAGACTCAGCACTAATAAATACCGTTGAGTTTTGTGATCCACTGCTGGTTTTTGTTTTGTGTTGTTTTGTTTTGTCTTAACCAGGCTCCACGCCCAACGTGGGGCTTGAACGCACAACCCTGAGATCGAGGGTCACATCCTCTAACGACTGAGCCAGCCAGGCTCCCCGTTATTCACAGTAGTTATGTTCTATAAAGCCACGACAAACACCCAATCAGCAAATACTGAACCATCGCTCCTCGGGGAAATACGAGGTTAGGCTTCTATGTGGCCCTGGCCATACCATGTTCATCAACCAACCGCGGACTCACGGAAGGCACAACCACCAGCACTATAAACCGTGCTGTACTGAAGCTTATCCAACGCGCTTTCTCTGTGAGACCCATCACGGCCTTCTTACACGTACGAGTGCTAGACAGCACGTCAACACTCTGCTTGGGGCTCATTTTAAATCGCAGACACCAGCAAGAAGCAGAAAACGGAGCAATAGGTAGAACTTGTTTACAGTAGGAGAGCTGAAACCAGAAGGCAGAATGTCCCCTTTTCAGCCTCCGCAGGAAAGGTAAGTGTCGGGTGACTTAAATTTTTCACTGCTCTGAGCATGTCTGCAAAGAACTGTGAAAACACTGCAAGTACTGATTTGGGATAGCAAACATATCTCAGTGAGGAAGTGGATTCGCAAAGGCAGAATCTGCAAATAGCACGGAACAAGGGTACTTCCTGCTGAAGTCACCTCTAACCAGCGGCCTTAGCCCACCTCGCTGCCCCAGCGCACGCAGAGCGGCCGTCCGGTGACCGTCACCGACACTGCTCGCCCTGTGCCCCTCTCTCTGCCTCAACACCTGTGCTTACTCCCTTCTAGCTCCTTGCTCTGTGGCCCTAGAAAAAATCCAGTAACTTCTATTCCTCAGTTAACCAAGCTATGAAACGGTTACAATAAACACTAATTAACTGTTAGGCTTGTCCCGTGGGTAAAATTATGTGAAAAGATTAAGTGCCCCAAAATGTAATAGGTAGTAATTAATGTTACTAAGTATAAATTTTCAACTAGACCTCTTAAGACTGCATTTGGCTACTTTCTCCCTACCCGGAGGTCCTCATTTTCCGTATCCCCCAGGGCAAACAGCAAAACCAATCTGCTTGCTGTGCTCTACCCATGATTCAGGAAGTCCTCTTCTAACTAAACTTTTATGCAGACTATTTTCCTTGCTGGAAGTGTCCCTCACCTTCTCTGCTGATCCTAGGCTCTCAACATTTGGAAATAAACACTGAACGCCATATTTACATATCACTCCCTCCTTTAACCCTATACAATGACAGTAAAATAATAATAATTTTGAAAAAGATATAGACCAGCACGGATAGATAATAGGAAAGAAAATGACGGAAGACTAGGCAGCAACAATTTTGGAAGCTGGATAAGTGCTAACTGATTTAGTGGGGTAGAGGGAGCCTGAAATGTGCCTACAGAAGAGAGAGACAGAGAAACCGGTAAGAAGTGAGAAACGTCACACTGCAGAACCCGGGGAAGGATCAGGGATTGAAACTGCCAGATATTTCTGATGGCGTGCATGCACGGTGGGGCTGAAAACAGGAGAACTGGTTGAAGGTGTGTAGAAGGCTTAGATCCCCAGAAATGTCCCCATCTGTGCCACCCACCTTCCTATCCCCACAGAAGATAGTTACCTTTGAACCAGGGAGGCTCTGGACATGAGAACACCTATGCAACTATGAGGACAGCAGTAAGTGGCCATATTTAAAAGTGGATAAATAGGAGTGAGCAATGAGACCCTCAGCCCTTTCCCATGCTTATTTTACCTTCAAAGCAGAATATTGGATGAGTCCTCTCAGCAAACTGATCAGCCAAAGAGAAAAGACCTTTAGATACTGACATGGAGTCTTTAAGCATATGTCCAGGTCCCTATCTCCCCATCAGCTTCCAATCAGCTTTCCGGTTATCTCATTCTCGTGCGTGTACACCTGTTTGCGACTCTCATTTTAAATATGAATGTACAGTCAGAGATCACCGGGCTTTGAAGAAAGCCAGAAAAATAGAGACTAAAACTGGCAGAACAAAGCAAATCATAGAAACAAAGCAGGTAAGCTAAGGGGAAAAAATTAGTAATATTCATAGACCAGTTCTCAAACTTGGTTGCACATTAGAATCAACTGGAGATCTTTTTTTTTCTTTTTTTTTTTAAAGAGAGAGCATGTGCGCAAGGAGTAGGGGTGGAGGGGAGAACCAGAGGGAGAGGGAGAATCTTAAGCAGGCTCAATGCCCAGCACAGAGCCCGACACAGGGCTTGATCTCAAGACCCTGAGATCATGACCTGAGTCAAAATCAAGAATTGGACACTTAACTGACTGAGCCACTCAGGTGCCCCCAACTGGAGATTTTCTGATTTATTTATCATGCTTTTTAATTTTTTTAGTGAGCTCTACACCCAATATGGGGCTCGAACTCACAAACCTGAGATCAAGAGTCATATTCTCCACCAACTAAGCCAGCCAGGTGCCCCAACTGGAGATCTTTTAAAGAAAAGTTTCTTCTCGGGGCGCCTGGGTGGCACAGCAGTTAAGCGTCTGCCTTCGGCTCAGGGCGTGATCCCGGTGTTATGGGATCGAGCCCCACATCAGGCTCCTCCACTATGAGCCTGCTTCTTCCTCTCCCACTCCCCCTGCTTGTGTTCCTTCTCTCACTGGCTATCTCTATCTCTGTTGAATGAATAATAAAATCTTAAAAAAAAAAAAAAGTTTCTCCTCTTGGGTCACCTGGGTGGCTCAGTCAGTTAAGCGTCTGCCTTCTGCTCAGGTCATGTTCTCAGGGTCCCAGGATTGAGTCCCTCATCGGGCTGCTGCTCATCGGGGACCCTGCTTCTCCCTCTCCCTCTACCGCTCCCCCAGCTTGTTCTCTCTCTCTCTGTCAAATAAATAAATAAAATCTTAAAAAAAAAAAAAAAAGGAAAGGTTTCCTCTTGCAGACAATACACCAGACTAATTAAATCACAATCTCTGCAGGTAGGATACAGAAACCGATATTTTTCTAACTTCTCAGATTATTTCAATATGCAGACAAATTTGAGAACTGCTGTTACAGAGAGATGGGCAGATTCCACATCCATGAAATCAGGAAACCTACAAAAGGAACATGAACACAGCAAGAAGCTATAACAAGTATAAACATTTACACACATAATAACAGACCCTCAGAATATATAAAGCAAAAGTTGACACAATTGAAGGGAAAAATAGACAGTTTTACGATAATAGCTGGAAACTTTAATACCTCACTGTCAATAATGGATAGAACAATGAGATAGAAGAGAAGTAAGGAAACAAAGGGCTTAAACAACACAGTGAACCAAACAGCTCTGATAGACATGGGCAGAGCACCCTGTCCAGCAGCAACAGCACACTTCTCAGGGGCACATGGGACATTTTTCAGGACAGGTGATATGTTAGGCCACAAATTAAAGTCTCAATAGATTTTAAAAGGTAGATATCATACAAAGTATCTTCCCTGACCACAATGAGATGAAGTCAGAAATCAGTAACAGAAACAAAACTGAAAAACCCACAAATTTGAGGAAATCAAAGAATACAGTGTTAACCAATGGGTCAAATAAGAAATTACAAGGGAAATTAGCAAGTATTTAAACACAAATGAAAATGAAAACTTACAGGATACAGCAAAAGCAGTGTTCAGAGGGGAATTTACATTAAAAAAAGGTCGCAAATAGGGGCTCAGTTGGCTGAGCACTGCCTCTTGGTTTCAGCTCAGGTCATGATCTCAGGGTCCTGAGATGGAGCCCCAAATCATATCAGGCTCAGTGAGAAGTCTGCTTGAGGACTCTCTCCCTCTGCCCCTCCCCCACTGGGCAGGCACGCTCTCTCAAATAAATATTTAATATAAATGAATGAATGAATGAATGAATAAATAAATAAAAATAAAGATCTCACATAAACAATCTAACTTTATAAACTGAGGAACTAGAAAAAGAAGAACAAACTAACCCCAAAGCTGGCAGAAGGAAGGAAATAATAAAGATTAGAACAGAAATGAAGTATAGAAAAGAAAAAAAAAAAAAGAAAAAGAAAACCAACAAAATCCAGAACTGATTCTTCAAAAAGATTAACAAAATTGAAAAGCCATGGGGTAGGTGCCTGGCTGGCTGGCTGGCTGAGTCAGAAGAGGGGTTGATATTGATTTAAAAATTTTGATCTTGGGATTGTGAGTTCAAGCCCCATATTGAGTGTAGAGATTTCTTCTTCTTCTTCTTCTTTTAAGATTTTATTTATTTGTCAGAGAGAGAGAGCGCGCGCGAACAAACAGGGAGCTGCAGGCAGAGGGAGAAGCAGACTTGCTGCTGAGCAGGGAATGTGATGTGGGGCTCGATCCCAGGATGCTGGGAACGTGACCTGAGCCGAAGGCAGACGCTTAACCAACTGAGCCACCCAGGGGTCCCTGTAGAGATCACTTCTATAAAAAAGAAAAAGAGGGGCACCTGGGTGGCTCAGTCGGTTAAGCGTCTGCCTTCGGCTCAGGTTGACCGAGCCCCACATTGGGTCCCTGCTCAGCAGCGAGTCTGCTTCTCTCTCTCCCTCTGTGATCTCTTTAGCTCTCTCAAATATATAAAATCTTTTTAAAAGAAAAAAAAAAAAGAAAAAGACAAAAATAAAAACATGTTTAAAAAATGGAAAAGGCTGTAACCAAATTGTCTAAAAAGAAGAAGAAGATTCACATAACTAAAATCAGAAATGAATGTGGGGATAATACTATGAATTCTGCAGAAATAAAAAGTAGAGAGTATTATGAACAACTATATGCCAACAAATTGGATAACCATTGAGTAATATATAGAATTGTTAAGTCAATATGTGTACACAGAAACTAATATACCATTGTGTGTTAATTATACTTCAATTTTTTAAAAAGTACCTAAGGGGCTTACCTGGCTGGCTCAAGTCAGTAAGTATACTATGAGACTCTTGATCTTGGGGTCGTTCGTTTGAGCCCCACAGTGGAGTAGAGGTTGCTTAAAAAAAAAAATAGCTAAGGTCAGATCATGCAGGGCCTCCCAGGCAATAAGAAAGTTGAACAGATTAAAAAAAAAAAAAGGAAGGTTATTACTGGCAATAACTCCTCACTCACGTGGACGGTATACAGCCCCTCCTGTCATGACTTCATAAGCCCAGGATGCTTCCTTATCTTTTGATTGTGGGTTGGACCATGTGACTTGCTCTGGAAGGTGAAAAACAACAACAAATTGGTTAACCCAGATGAAATGAACAAATATTTAGAAACATAAAACGTACCAAGACTGACAAAGTAGAAAGTCTGAAAAACTGAGAGCTAATGAGATTGAATCAGTAATCAAAAATTTTAAATCAAAGTAAAACAGGTTGCTGGTTGCCAAGAGGCAGGGAATGGGGCAGGGTGCGGGGGGGAGAAATGAACTTCTTTTTAGTTTAAATAAATTGAATTTTCTAAAATAAAATATACAGAGCATGAAGCTTGTCAATTGTCATTTTAACCATTTTGACGTGTACAGTCAGTGGCATTGAGTCACCACCAGCTGGTTTCAGAACTTGTTCATCATCTCAGATTGAAACTTTGTTCCCATTAAACAGTAACTCCAGGCTTCCGCGCCCCACACCGCCCTCCCCAACGTTTGAATTCTGTCTCTATGAATTTGCCTATGCTAGGTACCAGGTAAGCGGAATCATACCAAATGTGTCATTTTGTGTCTGGTTTATTTCACTCAGCATAATGTTTTCAAGGTTCATCTCCAGTGTAGTATGTGGCAAAAAATTTCCTTCCTTTTTTAAAACACTGAATAATAAAAAATAATAATAAAATAAATAAAAGGGTGAATAATATTCTATTGTGTATATATATGCCACATTTTCTTTATCCATGTATCTGTTAATGGGCATTCGGGGTGTTCCCAGTTTGGGCTATCTACAAAGAACTGTCTTGAGTCCCTGTTTTCGATTCTTTGGTGAATACACCTAGAAGTGGAATTGCTGGTAACTCCATGTTTAACTTCTCGAGGAGCTCCCACACTGTCTTCCACAGTGGCTGCACCTTTTTACCTTCCCATCAGCAACGCACAAAGCAGAGCATTAATTTTTACAAGTCGTTACCAAAACTGCGTCTCGAGGAAACAAAGTCCAGGTGGGAAAATGCAACCTGAGCTGGGCCTCCCCAAATGTTGGACTGCTGTATATTCAAGGTCAAGGTAACAAGCGACCTATTATTATTGGAGGGTAAAGATTAAAGATTAGGTGACTGAAGTATATTAAAAATTGGTATTCTTTTCTAGGAAAGAGAACTGTCATGTCAGGTGCATATGAAATGCTTGAAAACTTCATGATCCTTAGAAAGAGCAAAAGGATTTCAGAAATATCAGAGAAGGAACTAGATCAGCAATCCCCTCTCAGTATTTTATTATGAAAATTATCAAATAGTTTTGGAAGAATTGTACAGTGAACCCTATATACCTACCACCTAAATCCTACAACTAACCTTGAGCTAAATTTGTTTTCTCAGGGATGCCTATGTGGCTCAGGCTCTTAAGCGTCTGCTTTCAGTTCAGGTCATGATCCCAGGGTCCTGGGATCGAGTCCTGCATCCCTGCTCAGCGGGGAGCCTGCTTCTCTCTCTGCCTGCTGCTCCCCCTGCTTGTGCTGTCTCTGACAAATAAATAAAATCTTTAGTTTGCAACTTTTTTTATTTCTTAAAAGATTTTGTCAGAGAGCGAGCGAGCACACAATCAAGGAGTGGGGTGGCAGGCAGAGGGTGAAGCAGGCTCCCAGCGAACAAGGAGCCCAATGTGGGGCTCGATCCCAGGACTCTGGGATCATGACCTGAGCTGAAGGCAGATGCTTAACTGGCTGAGCCACCCAGGCACACCATAAATAAAATCTTTAAATTTGTTTTCTCAGATATCCATCCCTCTATCCATTCATCAATCCATCTTTGGTTTTTTTTGGTTTTTGTTTTTAATTTCAGAGTGAGAAAGGGAATACAACTGGGGGGGTGAGGAGGGGCAGAGGGAGAGGGAGAAACAGACTCCCCGCTCAGCAGGAAGCCTCATGTGGGGTTTGATCCCGGGACCCTGAGATCATGATCTGAGCTGAAGGCAGAAGCTTAACTAACTGAGCCACACAGGTGCCCTTACGCATCTTGTTTTTTGATACATGTCAAAGGAAGTTGCAGACATCAATACGCTGCACTTCTAAACACTTTGTGATACATATAATTAACTGAAGTTCAATATTTATTTATGGTTCGTCAGGTGAAATTTGTAGTGAAATGTACAAATTACCATCTGATGTGTTATTTTAAAATATTTTATTTATGGGGTGCCTGGGGGCTTAGTTGTTAAGTGTCTGCCTTTGGCTCAGGTCATGATCCCAGGATCCTGCGATCAAGCCCCACATTGGGCTCCCTGCTCAGCAGGGAGCCTGCTTCTCCCTCTGTCTGCTGCTCTCCCTGACAAATAAATAAAATCTTTAAAAAAAAAAGAAAAAGATTTTGTGAGGAAGAGCACAACTGGGAGGGGGGAGTGGAGAGGCAGAGGGAGAAGCAGACTCCCTTCCATGCAGGGAGTCCCAGGGCTCAATCCCAGGCTCAATCCCAGGACCCTGGGATCATGACCTGAGCCAAAGACAGATGCTTAACCAACTGAGCCAATCAGGTGCCCCTGTTTATAACTACAGCTTTATTGGGGTGCCTGGCTGGCTCAGTTGGTGGAACATGAAATTCTTGATCTCCGGGTCGTGAGTTCAAACCCCACCTTGGGGGTAGAGTTTTTTTTAAAAAAATACAGCTTTATTGAGATATAATTTGTACTTCATAAAGTTCACCCTTGTAAAGTGTACAGTTCAGTGGCTTTTGGTCTGTTCACAACATTGTGCATCGATCACCACTAATTCCAGAACATTTTCATCACCCCAAAAGAAACCCCATATTCATAAGCAGCCATTCCCCATTCTTCCCTCCCTCCAGTCCCTGGCAACCACTAACCTATTCTGTCTCTGCAGGTTTGCCCATTTTGGGCATTTCATATAAATGGAGTCACAGACGGTCTTCTGGATTTGGCTTTCATTCAGCATGTTTTCAAGGTTTGCCCAAGTTGTAATTTGGTGGGTTTTGACCTACATAACGAGCCGGGGGTTCTTCATCTGCATTTCTTTCATCAAATTCTCCAAGGGGTCTGGAACTCAACAAAGGAATAAGGAATCTGATCTAAGGGAGAACTGGAACACTAGTTTCAAAGTCCAGCCCTTAGCAAACGCTTGCGAGGACGGATTTGCCAGGAAGAACCCATCTTTCTGCTGAAGCAAGACCTTGAGGGCAGCTGAGGAGCACAGGGCTTGTAGCCTTGCCAAAGAACCATCAAAGGGGGAGTTCCAGGACCTCCCAAAGGAAACAGTGGACGACAGTCACCAGAGCGAGGCACCCCGGCTTCTAAACGTTCTGGGGCCACAAAGCAGCTTACATGCAAAACCAGTAGACGCTGGGGCAGTGTTACCCACTCGCATGGAGCAAAATGCCCTGCTGAACAAGAGAGAAGGGAGGTGGGCGGCAAACCCAGAGCTATGCAATCCAAGCGGATCTGTTGTTCAGAAAAGAATATAAATTTGCCCTTTGGGGCGCCTGGGTGGCTCAGTCGTTGGGCGTCTGCCTTCGGGTCAGGGCGTGATCCTGGGGCCCTGGGATCGAGCCCCACATCGGGCTCCTCCACAGGGAGCCTGCTTCTTCCTCTCCCCCTCCCCCTGCTTGTGTTCCCTCTCTCGCTGGCTGTCTGTCAAATAAATAAATAAAATCTTAAAAAAAAAAAAAAAAGAATATAAATTTGCCCTCAAAAAACTCCTCTCACTTCTAAGGGTTTTTTTTTTTTCCCCTTACGATTCTCCAGAATTTGGGGGGGGGGCAGGTAGGAATCACAGCCTAGTCTGAGCCTTCTGTGCCTCTAACCAGGACAAAAGAGCTCAGTCTGGCTTAGCCACACTCCTGAGATGGGGTGTCTGCCAAGTGAGACTCAGACGCTGGGTGGAGAGCTAGGATCTCTGCTCTGACACTACTGAATGGAAAATGCCATTGAGAACAATGTAATTGAAGAAATAACATTATTTATTTAAAAAAATAAAAGATCTGAAGCAAACAAGGTAAAGAGAGAAGATTCAACAGAATTGAGTAGTACACAGGGTACACAGGTGTTTCCTCTATTGTGTACAATTTAAAGATTTCGTTTTAAAACCATAAATGAAGAAATGAAACAGACATGTAACATTCACTCAGTCAAGTTTATTAAATTTACTGTGTGCTCAGCACTGTCCTAGGCAGTAACATGAGAAAAATTATAAAACAAGGTATCAACAAGGGAAAAATATACTCTGCACTATAATAATTTGCTATCATTTCCATATTGCTTTCCAAAGAGTTCTTAGGTTGTTTTGGGGTACGTGGTCCCCCCTCTTTCTCCATATTCCCCTAAAAGCTTCTATCCCTGTCAAATAACATGCCACTATGACCATCCCCTGAGGAACAGAGGGTAGGACAGGAAGAGCGGCTTCCTGTGGATGAGGCAGTCAGGGGCTGGTCATGGGGTCCCATGGTGGGGAGGAGGGAGACTGGTTGAGAGGGAGACTCTCAACCCTGAGGGCTCAGGACACTCACAGTGAATCAGAGGAAGGCCAGACTTGGGGAAGCCACAGAGAGGGCTCTGGGGCCCTCACTCACCCCTCCCCAGGGGGTTCTTAAAGTGCTAACACTGTAAGAAAAAGATGCATAGCTACATGCTGCATGGGTGCCACTGGACTTCCCGCCTCCCTCTTTTCCTCCTGGCTTGTGCTAACACCAGGCCCTGGACCGCCAGGGCTAGGTCAATGGGGAAGTCTAGTGCCCCGTGGAGAAATGGAGAAGGTCCCATGTATAATGTATGATGCCCAAGAGGAGGCAGAGACAGAGAAGGGCAGAGAGGCATGTAGCAAAAGGGACTGGTTTGTGCTTGGCCACTGCCCCTGGGCCGGAGGTTGGTTCCCGTGCAAAGGGCAGTTTGGTTTGATACAGCTATCAGGGTCCTAAATTTTCCCTGAGGGAACAAAGCTGCACAGCATGGGGAAGAAACTGAAGACATGCAGGGCCCTCCCTGTCCCCCCAACCGCGCACGCCCCCGTGCCTGCCGTACAAAGTGCGAAGAGTGCTGGTAGAGCAGGCCCAGGCCAGCAGGGCCCTACCACACTCAGATGCCCGATGACCTGCAAACACACCCGCACAAAGGGTGCCACCTGCCGGGGCACACACGACAGTGAAGGCCCCCCTACCTGAGTTAGAACAAGGGGCTGAGGTCCAGCTGGTGGCTCTGCCAAGACACCTGTGCCCCCGAGGGTCAGATCCCAGTGAAAGACGTCATGTGGATGACACAGAGGGTGCCCCAGCCAGGAGGGCAAGCAAAAGTAGCAGGGGCATGACCTCTTCACAACGGCTACAGAGCCAGGCAGAGGTAGCCTCGGAGGAGGAGGAGGGGGCCCGGAAGCCAAGAGGGCACTCCCCCATCTCACCCTGCTCAGAGCCAGATCTCATCACTGCTCACACTGGACACTCGATAGATATAGCCCAGCATGGGGAGCCGGATGAAACCTGCAGGGGCAAAGATGCCATGAAACGCAGTGAGCCTCACTGCCTGGAAGCTGGGAGAGCCCTCTCTGCCTGTGCAGACTCAGAGCCCTTGGCAGAAGCACAAGGGCTGGGGATGGGGGGGGGGTTGGGCCATGTCCCAGTACCTCGGCTGGTGAGGAGGCCACCGGGCTCCGGGTCCAGCAGCTCTGGGCGGCTGTTATTCTGAGCCATCTGCCGGTCTGCTGGCTTCCCTGCTGGGTGACAAAGGGGGTGGTGCCCAGGATGAGGAAGGGGCCTGAAGGGGCCTAGCCCCTCCTAAGTACCAGGGTCTCTCTTTTCCTCAGAAGAACCTCTGAAAATCAAGTAGAGGCAGACAGAGGATGTACCTCTGGAATCCGGAGTGAGGTCATTGAGCTGAAGGTTGGACGGGAGGGACATGTTCTCCCGTGGCAGCCGCACGTTGTTGAGTTTCAGGTTGTTGGAGTCACTATGGGGCAGACAGAGCCGGGGATACGCCCTAGCGCTAGCAAGCCCAGATTCCTGCTGTGGGGCCCATTCCAGAACTAGGGAGACCCCCGGTTTCCAGCTGTCCCCATGCTGCATTTCAGGTCAGCCCATCCAGCCAGCCCCAGGAAGAGTTACCTAGAGATCAGAGATGGGCGCCGGGAGGGGCCTGGGGAGAAAGAAACCACACACTTTCTCAGGCAGCCCACCCACTCTGGGATCTGCCCCTGTGCCCTTTCAGACCCAGGGCCCTCACGCAAGGGATCTCTCCGAGGCCCAGCTTGGGCTCTGGGACAGACTGAGCTCCCAGTGCCTAGCCCTGCTCAGGTGCATCCGGTTTTACCCACGTGCATGCCCAGGAAGACCTGTTCTGCCA
This sequence comes from Ailuropoda melanoleuca, assembly GCF_002007445.2. Lineage (NCBI taxonomy): Eukaryota > Metazoa > Chordata > Mammalia > Carnivora > Ursidae > Ailuropoda > Ailuropoda melanoleuca. The sequence continues at coordinate 14,428,209 of NC_048225.1, read as the reverse complement.
CTCATCAGAGATGACCTGTCCTGTCTAGCCCCACGTGCTGCCCTTGCTGCTCCTCCCACTCCTTCTCCCTGCTCCTCAGCCACCCTCACCAGCCTCCCCCCGCCCCCAACTGCTTTAGCCCTACCTTTCGTCGTCTTCTCTTTCCTGCAGACCAGGCAGGCCACCAAGGTGCTGAAACCCACCAGGGTGCCCAGGGCAAGCCCTCCAGCCACAACAATGCCCAGCAGTGGCACTTCCACTCGGGTGGCCAGAAGCCCTGCAAGGTGTCCTCTGGTTAGGTTCTAAGTGGGCAGGGGCCCCCAACTCTGAGAGACCATAGGTACTACTCTGTCTTCCTTGGCCCAGGTGGTTGGCTCAGCTCATTCACAAGACTCACTCAGAGGGCAGCTACTCTTCCCATTTCTGTACTTTGATTCTGCACCCACCTGAGGCTTTGCTGGGCCAGTTGCTGGCAGTGCTCACCCGGGGCCGGAAGCGAGGCGCTGGTGACACCCACGTTGTTGGTGGCCACCACGGAGAGGTTGTGTGCCAGGCTGCGGAGCTGCAGCTGCACGGTGTGGTTGGTGAGCCAAGGGTAGTTCTGGGCATCCAGCACCAGGAAGTCGGAGGCGTTGACAGTCACTGGCCCATCCTGGTCGATCCAGGTCACATTGGCAGGTGGGTTGGCACGCACCAGGGCAAAAAGGACAACCAGGAGGCCTGGACCCTGAGCTTCCTGGTACTTGGCCCCGACCTGGGCAATCTCTGGTTTAACTGGTGCAAAGCAGAAGCCAATATACTCTCACCACACCCCTCATACTCCTTGCCCTTTCTTCCCAAACCCAGAAGGAAGCCAGGAACTTGGACCTCTCCTCAAGGGGGCACGGGGAGGCAGGATGGCTGGGTCTCCCCTCGAGGCAGCATTTTGTAGTGATTAACGGTAAAAACACTAGAACCAGGGCGCCTGGGTAGCGCAGTCGTTAAGTGTCTGCCTTCGGCTCAGGGCGTGATCCCAGAGTTGCGGGATGGAGTCCCACATTGGGCTCCTCCGCTGGGAGCCTGCTTCTTCCTCTCCCACTCCCCTGCTGTGTTCCCTCTCTCGCTGACTATCTCTGTCAAATAAATAAATAAAATCTTTTAAAAAAAAAACAAAAAACAACAACACTAGAACCAAAACGTCTGGATTTGAATCCTGGCTCTGCTTACTACCTGTAGGACTGCAGACATATTACTTATGCAATCTATGGCTCAGTTTTCTCATTCGTAAAATGGGGCTAACAATAATTACGCATATGATTATCCTGAGGATAATGTTAGCTAATATTTGCAAAGTGCTTAAGTGTTTGTTAATGGGTCTATCAGACCACCTGCCTGGTGGCTGCTGGGGGTCCTTGGGCAGAGAACCTCTCTCCCTGCCCACCTCAGGGGCACTCACATTGCACATTGAGGATGACGGAGGCATTGGCTGACTGGCCACTGCGGGGGTCCTGCAAGGAGCAGTTAAGCTCATGCTGGGCCCTGTGGGCAGTAACAGTGAAGGTGCTGGTGCCTCCAGAGAAGGCTTCCCCGCCCACGCTCAGCAGTCTCGAGGTGCTGGCTTCCTGCAGCTGTCCATCCAGGTACCAGGCCAATCGGGGGGTTCCAGGCCCCCCTGCCACCCGGCAGGTGAAGGCGTGCCGTTCGTTCTCCCGAAGTGCCTTCTCAGCCCAGGTCTGACCGTCAATTTCTGGCGCCAATTCCCCCCAACCTGGAACACAGCAGGGGGTTCTAGGGAGGGCTGGGGGAGGTCGAACTGGTCTGAGACCAGCAGGAGATCCAGTTACAAAGGGGCAGCAGACCAAGAGCAGGAGCACCTAGATTCGCTCACCAGGAACTGGCTGCACCGTGAGTAGGCGGGTGAGGGGCAGCTCTGGTGCTCTGGTGCTCTGGGGCCTGAAACGGGTACCCAAACCCAAGGTGCGAGAAGAGAGGGGGGCTTGCCCCCCAAGTGCTTGGCCAAGGGGTGAACGGGGGTGTACCTGAGCTCAGAAGGGCTGGCAGGAGCAGCAGTGTGTGCGGGAGGGTGGCTGGGGCTGGGGGCTGCGCCATGGCGGCTCAGGCCGAGGCCCTAGGCTGCCGAGAGAAGGGGGCGGGCCTCGATGTAAGCCAGGTGACCGCAGGCGGGCTCCGTAATTCCTCCAGGAGTTTACTCTCCAGAAACAAAAATAAACCGTGCACCGACACACAAATGGAGACTGACCCGCAGCGGCGAAGGCAAGGACGCCCAGCGCGAAGGCCTGAGCGCAGCCCTGCACACAAGCGCGCACCGTGCGGGCGCAGAACGCGGCGCCGCCTCCCGGGGACAAACTGGCGTCGGCCCGCAGGCGCAGAGACCGCTCGCACCCGCGCAGCCCGCACCGGACCCGACCCACGCGCGCGCACGCGCACACGCAGACTCGCGGCGCAATGCCCCTCCCCAACAGGGACCGTCCCCCCGCCCGTCTCTCCCTCGCCCCTTCCTCCTGCCATCTGTCTCCCCACGCCCGCTTTCCACCCTCCCGGGACTAGGCGGAAGTGGGCCTGAGGGGCGGGGGTCCGGGCGGCGGGGGTCGCGCGGCAGCCCCGCCCCGCCCCCCACACCCCAGGGCGGCTCACCTGGCGCCCTCCCCGCTCTCAGCACGAGCGAGCTCAGGTCTGCGGGCCGCTGCAGTCCGTAGCGGGGCCGGGCGGCGCCAGGCGGGGCCAATCAACGCTCGAGCCCGGCCGGCCCCGCC
>NC_048225.1:14352594-14425297 GCF_002007445.2 Ailuropoda melanoleuca | reverse complement strand
GCCGCGCGGAACGAGCTGCCCAGCCGCGCCGCTCGCTCGAAGTCCCTGCGGGCGTCGTCGTCCCGGCCCTGCAGCCGCGCCAGGAGCCCGCGCTGCACGAAGCCCTGGCGGGCGGCGCGGCCCCGGCCGCCGCTCAGCGTCACGGCGCGCTCCAGGTCCTCCAGGGCGCCTGCGGGGAGGGCAGGCGGGAGGGTCAGAACCGCGGCTCCGGGGCTCGGCCACCCCACGGCCCGCCTGCTCTTGCTCCTCAGCTGTGTATCGTTCTTCCCACCGCACGGATGCGGACTGGAGAAGCTGGCAAGACTTGCCCGGGGCTGCACAGCCCGTCTACAGTGGCAGAGCTGGGAGTCCCTGTTACCTTTCACTATCCAATACACCAGAACACGAAGCGTGCTGGGACGATTTTGAATGGTCACTAGGTTCATGAATCTGGCAAGTGGTCCAGCAGTAGCAGGCAGTGTATTCTGCTTCTACGCTATTAAGCGTCAACCCTGTGCCAGGTGACTGAGTCTCTGAGTCTAAAAAAATTGTACTGAAAACCATTTCTTACAAATGCAATAAAATTCCTTTCTCTTTCTTTTCCTTCTGAAGGCGTTTCTCTCCTCTCATTCATTGTATGCTTTTTTTTTTCCAAAGATTTTTATTTATTTATTTGACACAGAGAGAGACAGCCGGCGAGAGAGGGAACACAAGCAGGGGGAGTGGGAGAGGAAGAGGCAGGCTCCCAGCAGAGGAGCCTGATGTGGGGCTGAGGCTCGATCCCAGAACTCCAGGATCACACCCTGAGCCGAAGGCAGACGCTTAACGACTGAGCCACCCAGGCGCCCCTCATTGTATGCTTTAAACCTGTTCTCCCTCTGACTGCCTTTCCTCATACTCCATCTCCATGATCTTCATTATTTTGTATCTATTTTCAGTAAAGGAGATCTTGGAGCAAGAGCTGGCCCCGGACATGGGCATTTTTATGTGTATCATTCTCATAAAATAGTCGGATTAGGCATTAGAACTCTGAACTCAACCTCAGGCAGCCCGCTGGTATGTACCTTAGGGCCCAGCTGCAGTTTTTCTGGGCTCTGCCTCAGTTCACTCATGCTCTAGTCAGAAGGGCTGTCAGGGTGCTTAATGAACTCCAGCATCATCCTACAGACAGGCCCATCTCTGTCCTGTTTCTGTGTGTTTTGAGCCCAGAACCCAGCAGGGGCTATGCTCCCCAGGCCACCCAGACGGTTAAGAAGCTCTCTGATCACAGCGTTTCTGGGTTTCCCTCCAAGGAGCTGGTCTGGAGGAATTGCCTTTCTCCAGGCAGCATCAATCGCCTCCGTTCCTCTCTGGAGTTTTGGTCTGCAGACTGTCCTTGGCTGCTTTTACAGCCTGGCCCAGCCCTGCCGGGTCCTGCCACAGCCAGGTAAGAAAGCCTGGAAAAGGGGCCCTTGGTTCCCCACCGTTCCCAGAGTGGAGTCCAAAGCCCCCAGGCTGGCATGCCTTCACATCAGTCTGCCCTCTGGTCCCTAGCAAGGCCTTCTGTGTCCCATTGTCCCCACTGTAGAAGAACCCAAGTACAGCAGGTTTGATCCAGTCACTCCCTAGTCTCCCCAGTTAAAATCCTTTAATGATTCCCCATGTTTTCAAGACAGTCAACCTCTTCCTCACATTCCCGGTTCTTCACCATCAGGCCCCTATTTACTTCTCCAGGCTCTACTCTACCCTTCCACCCCTCCTCCTTCCAGCTAGCCCAGAGATCTGAAGTTTCCTCTACCTTTTCATGCCTCTGGACACCTACGGGCTATGCCTTCTCCCGCTCTCTCCCCTCCATCCAGCTACCTCCTACTCAGTCTTTAAAACTCACCCCTGGGGCACCTGGGGGTCTCAGTCAGGCCTCTGCCTTCAGGTCGTGATTCTGGGGTCCAGCCCCACATGGGGCTCCCTGCTCAGTGGGGAGTCTGCTTCTCATTCTCCCTCTGCCCCTTCCCCTGCTCTCTCTCTCTCAAATAAATAAAATATTTTTAAAAAATTAAAAAATCAATCTTACCCCTCGGGGCAGATACCCCACAGAGCCCTCCCAACTTGTTAGACACATGATCAGGTTTACGTGTCTGTCCTTCCCCCATGGACTGTAAGCTTCAGAAGCACTAGCACAGGGGCATTCAGAGCACAGACTCGGTAGCCCTGCCACCTCGTTCAAATCCCAGCTCTGCTCTAGTTCCTTTGTCTGTAAAATGGAGGTTACAACAGCACACACCTTTTGGGGCTGTAGTAAGGATTAAATGAGTTACTGTAGCTCACGTGGAAAGTGCTGGATGCCTGGCACAGGGTAATCGCTGTAAGTAGTCTGTCTTGCCTGTTTGTCCTCAGCGCCTAGCCCACTGCTCCAACGGCAGACTCTCATTACATGTTTGTTAAATAAAGGAATGGAATGCAATCTCTTCTGATTTTCACAACCACCCTGAGATTAGCAGGGCCCGTAAGATATGGCTTATAAGTAAGAACACAGATTCCGGAAGAGTTTAGTGACTCTGCAGCCCCACAAGCACTTCATCTCTGGTCTGTGGACTCCAGGGCCCCCCTGCAGAAGCTCTGGGGCGTCCCCCCTCACCTGCCACATCTCCTTGGAGTCGGCGGGCCTGGGCCCGGTTGTTGTAGGCAGAGGCCCTCTCCGGCAGCAAGTTGATGGCTTGGCCAAACCTCTCCACGGCTGTGCTGAGGTCACCAGCCTCGGCGGCCATTACCCCCTGCAGCTCCAGGGCCTTGGCCTGCTCCAGCTGTGCTCTTGGGAAAACGCCATCTGTGTGAGGGAGGGAGCCAGGAGGGGACAGGTATGCAGTTGGGAGCAGGAAGCAAAAGCCCCCTCAGGCTTTAGAAAGCTGGGGCCTGAGCAGGAGCTGGCCAGGCTGGGATGTAGGCCACGGCAGGGGTCAAGATGCAGTGTGTGGGCAGGGGGAGCTGAGGTCACCAAGGCTGAGAGCTAGCACTAAGTTCCAAAGGGACCTGGGAAAGGGACTTTGTCGGCTCATTGCCAAGAGAATGAAGCCCAAACTCAGCCCCGTAGCTAAAGGACTTACTCAAGGTCACACAGCTCCTAAATGCACAGCTTGGATTTGAGCCCATGTCTTCCTGGCTCCTTATTCTGTCCCCATTTTGTTCTATCATACTGCCTCCAACCCGAACACCACCAAGACATACTCAGACCATGAAAATCACATCCAACCTATCCCTCAGCTTTTCAGACTGAAGCTTCCGTAAGACCTACGCTTCACTCCTTTAGAAACAAAGGTCATCAAAAACTAACGGGGGTGGGGGTGGCGCCTGGCTGGCTCAGTAGAGCATGTAACTCTTTTTTTTTTTTTTAAAGATTTTATTTATTCATTTGACAGAGAGAGAGAGACAGCCAGCGAGACAGGGAACACAAGCAGGGGGAGTGGGAGAGGAAGAAGCAGGCTCCCAGCGGGGCAGGGAGCCTGATGGGGGGCTCGATCCCAGAACGCTGGGATCACGCCCTGAGCCGAAGGCAGACGCTTAACGACTGAGCCACCCAGGCGCCCCAAGCATGTAACTCTTGATCTCAGGGTCATGAGTTCAAACCTCATGTTGGGCATAGAACCTACTTAATTAAAACAAAACCCAAAAAACTCCTGATGGGGATAGAACTTCGCCCCCGTTAGCGACTTAAGGAAGGGCCAGTGAGTGCCTCCACTCCGGCGGGACTCGCTCAGGGCTGCGTCTGTAAAGGTGTGTAACGCTGAGCGCTTGCTTAGGTGCTTCATGCTGAGGTCGGAACTTTTCAACTGAGCCACCCCTGCCCTTCCATTACCTGTGGAATGAAATGCCCTGTCATGACAAAGATGTGAGTTGAGCAGCTCTCCACCCTTTCCCCCAGCACAGTTGAGCCTGGATTATGGATTACGGGGTGAGTTAAGGGGTGAGGTTAAGTTCAGAGGTATGAGGGCTGAAGGACAGACAAACCACGACTTGCTCCTCTTGGCAGAGGAACTCTTGCCAAGCCTCCGCCAGTGCACTAAGGATCAGCCGACCTCTCGCATTCCAACCTCAATCATTGTCCAAGGGTCATGGAACAAGGGGCCTTGTGAGACCACCGTCACGCCACCGCGGTGAGGCCAGCCAGTGTGGAGCACTGTAGTCCAAGGTCAAACTCACCTTCATCTACTTCTGCCTTCTCCACTTCTTCTCCTACGTCCAACCCAACAAGGTCTCCAAATGGGGTGTCAGGGTTGAAGATGGCCTGCAACACTGCCTGGTCATTTGGAGTCCCCATGGTGCTCGACTCCCAAGTCCCAGAAGGTGACTCAGGACAGAGGAGGGAGGAAGGGGTGGGGGCTGAGCCTCGTGGCCAGTTGATCTAGAGGGCAGAGGTTCTGTTTGAGGTCCATCCCCCATGAGGAGTGTCTTCCATTCCTTGGCTGTAGTGTAAACTCCACCTCATTCGGCCTGGGGTTAGCAACTCCCGGCTTGGCAGAATATTTACAAATAGTTCTCAACTGCCTTCCCACCCCCACCCCAGTTTTAAGGGGAACGGAGTAAATGAATCCAATTTCTGCCTTAAGGTGGAGTGAAGCGGAGAGGGTGCTGTTCAGGTTCTCCCTGAAATGCTTTCGCTTTAATATATTCCTAGACTGGCAGGAAATTGGTTGAAGGCCTCTTGACTGCCCACAGATGATAAAAATGGGGGATATGCGGGAGGTTAAGCTCTTTGTCCTCCTGACCCCTTCCTCATACCCAGCATTAATTAGGTCCTGAACACAAACCACTGATGAGCCGGGGAGGAAGAAACAGTTTGGAGAGTCAGTGTGAAGTGGGGCCTGGAGGAAGGGGAGGCAGAGTGATTTAATGATTCCACCTTCAAAGAAAGGGCCATGGCTGGTACTTTGCAATCAGGCCACAGCCCACTCGCTGCTGGTCCCCTTCCCCCCTTCGCCCCACCCAAAGCCAAAAGAAAGCTTGATCGTGTGCAGCAATAAACTTGACATGTTTATTAATTAAACTATCACTTAAATAAAAAAAAGTGCATAGAAAATAAACATGTTTAAAAACTCCTTTTTTTTTTTTACAACTATGTACACTTTTTACTTTTACATTCAGTCTTTCGTAGAGAGCTTTCAGCATTATTATTTTTTGAACTATTAAAGTATTTTCCTTCATCCCTGTCACAGGGAGTTAACACTGATGGACTTTAGACACATTTTTTCCTTTTTTTTTTTTTTTCTCTTTTTCTCTAACCAGAAGCTTGGAAGAACACAAGGAAAAAAACCAAAAGATCTGTTATACGTGATAAAGTTGTCAAGAAATGTCTTATTTCTAGAAAAGAAGCTTGTCATCTGTTGAGCTTTTGAAACAATTATTCAACTACCTGTATTTACTAAAGAGACTGTTAAAAGTTCAATAAAAGAAACACCACAAGTCTATTTTCTTGGTTGAAAGACAGAACTAGAGTACCTCGGAACAAGATACCAGGAAAGCACAGAACACAATTTTCCCCTAAATGCAGGTGGTAACCCCAACATTCATAACCAAAAATAGAGAAACAAGGAGTACAGGTACTGACTGGCAACATTCATGGGCAGAAAAAATCCGGGTGACACCATTTCTACGTTCCTCTCTGACCCTGGGAACGGACCGTGTCACTGTCCCTTTGCGGTTTGGGTCCCCCCCCAACTTCGGAGGATCAGAGGAGCGCCAGACTGACGTTTTCCTGCCACTACTAGCAACTGTAACACAATCCTTATCTATAGTGTTAAGAGAATTAAAAGCCATGGACTGAACTAGGCTGTTACATGGTGCACTACTATATTAGTTCCTATATATATCATATTTATATTTATCTGAAAAAACAAAAAAGTTGCAAGTTTTCAGAGTGTGAGACTTGACTGGTATTCATGATTCGGCACAAACCCATCTGCTCAATAACCTTGTATTGCTTTAAAATGAAGGAAATGAAACATAAAATTACACCCAGCCCTTTGCAATGACCCGCTTTTCCTTTAAAAAGAAAAAAGAAAAAACAAAAACCCAAACTTGATTTCTAGTTAAAAAAATCCCAAATCAAACTTAAAAGTTAACATCTGATAAGGTTTTGACCTTTAGTATTTTCAGATATTTGATTGAACGTCAGTCCTTTAGAAAGATACATTCATCAAAAGATTTTTGTTTTTTTTTTTTGTTTTTTTTTTTTCTTAATGATGTTGTTGTATATTTTAAATCAAGGGAGCTGCATGGTGCTCACTGCATTGGCCGGGGGTGTTGACGGAGGCAAGCGGGGTGGCGGACTGTATCCCGGCAAAGGAGTCTGGTTGAAAACTTATATATATTATAGCTGCCAGGGCTTCCCCCTTATTTCTGGTGATTGGTCTAAAAACCGGAGGGGCTGTGCTGGAGGTGGTGGACGGTAACAGAGGGAGCCAAGGGACCAAGTTCCGGCCGTAGGGTCAGCGCCATGCAGCTGTTCCGGTTACACAGTTGTCACTGGCCACCAGGAAATGCAGCCACAACAGGTTCTAGCAGCAAAGCTCTACGTGAGCTGGCTCTCTCACTGAGAACTGACCAGGCTTGCAGCTGTGACTCCTTAGGGATTCGGGATGCCCCTTGGGGGATCCCTGGGAATGACCCACCACAGTTCCTCGGTCTGCACTTTTGTGCGGAGATTCCCTTGGTCACTTTCAAAACAAACTCAGGTGTTTTGGAGACAGATATGCCGGTTTTTGTTTGTTTTGCCTTCTTTCCCTCTTGTAGGGAAACCTTAGCTTATTCCCCAAGTTGCTGGCAGGTATGCTGAATTTTGGCAATGGACTCAAGGCCGAGCTAGAAGAGGAACTCCTCATTTCTATGGTTGACAGGGAGTGGAAAGGCAAGGCAAACCGTCTGCAGCTGGCAAGAGGAGGAGAGATGTGAGTCCCTCCCCTGGCCTCAGGGTTCGGGATTGGTAGAAAGAGAATGAGGAGGGGGCTCACAGTACAGCATGGCCTAGCAGGGCAGTAACTAGGTCTATTTAGCTGAGTTTCCCCCACCCCCTGACTGGCCTTTGGGTCTTTCTCAAGGTGAATTCATGACCCATCAGTGCATTAATCATTTCAGTAACAAATGCAGCTTAAGGTTTTTTTTCTTTAAAAAAAAAGAAAAGGAATAAAAGGATTTACAAAAAAACCTCACACAGTGCAATAATAAAGGAAACCAGACACTAGTGGAACCCCTAGGGCCACTGTATCTTGTTCACGGGCAAAGGAGGAAGGGAGGCGAGGTCTGGGTAGAGTGTTTTTCCCCAGTCCCCTGCTGGCACTTCTCCATGATGACAAGGAAGTCTCTGCCATCCTGGCCACAGTGCTGGGCTCCCTGCATGACAGCGAAAACAGTGACAATGTTCCAGCAAAGCCACCAGACACAGTTCTTAAGGTCACGGAAGAACAGGAAGCCCAGGGTGGAAGGCACAGCAGAGCCATGAGTCCTGGGGCAGAGAGCGCAGGGCTGAGTCGTATTGCTTTGCTAGACTTCCATAGGAATGGGCTTCTTGCGGGAGAGAAGGGCGCCCTGCCCTCTACTGGACTGCACTGCTCTGAAACCCAGCGGCCGAGGAGGCAGAGGACAATCTGCGCTAGCGTGAGTGGTCAGACTGTGCTTCAGTTTCAACGGGCTGCCCCACAAGAGGGCACGGGGGGTCCGTGGGTTCTTCGCAGGTATGAGGACTTGGGGGGCAGAGGGAAAGGGGGACGAGGTGACCGATGAGGCAGATGGTGAGGAAAATGTCAGGGTGCCATTCAACTTGGTTGCTATCTCGGAAGTAGGGCAGGATGAGGGAAATGGAGGTGACCCCTCTCACCACTCCGAGCTAGTCCCCGAAGGGAGAGGGCGTGCGGGGAAGGAGGGGGGCGCTGCTGTGTCGGGTACTACCACAGCCTTCGGAGGAGCTTCCACACGGGAAGGAGGGGAGTGGCCCAATGGAGTAGGGTGACCTTCCTTGTCCATTTATTGTCAAAGAGCAAACCCAGGACACGTGTATGTCACCAGGGCACAGACAAGCTACACATTAAACAACAAAAGTACACCTTCCAGGGGGAAGTTGGGCAGGAAAAACCAGACTTTGTGTGTACAGCTGAATATTTTTCTCTAACTTCATCCTATGAAAATAAAAAATTATTAAAAACCGATCTTCTTTTAAATTAGGATAATACCGCGGTTTAAAAAATAGCCTTGTCATAAGTGCTTCTCCCTATGAAGTGCTTCTCATAGAAAAATATACAAAATATATTTACATTTATAAAACCTTAAATAGTAAACTGTAAACAGAACAGAGTAAAATCCAATGACTTAATTTAACAGGTTCAGGACACCGTCTTGGGGAAAGGAAGAGAAGAAACATTTGATGCTGTTTTGACCACATCCTAAGGAGTAATCAGGGCAGTAGTGTCATTTAATCTACTTAACCTGTGGATTTTGCACAGGTGGCAGAGGTCCCTCGATACAAGGTGGTCTAGTCCCCAAGTTTTGGGCCTTCAAATCTGATTAGTGTTCTGCCTTCAACTGGACACCGACCATTTAAAAATGAAGTCTTCCTATGTCTTAACAAGGGGAAAATAAAGTTACCATGCCCTAGGAATGGGGCCCAGGGGTCATCCTGGTTGTGATACTCTGGTTGTTGCATGATTCAGATCCTATTTAAATAATCTTTCTCCTCTTCTAAAAAATCATGCTACATATATTTCTTTAAAACTCTCCGTGGAGCTTTACGAAAACTCCAAATTCCGTCTGGTTATGGCCAATGGCTCCTGTCCACTTCCCCACTGGGCGTGCTTACAGGCTCAGGGGTCGTTTTGTAGGCATATACGATGCCCGACAGGGAGTGTCCTTGAGCAGGGAGTCACTCCCCTCTACCACCCAGAAAGAACGGGAAAGCAGTGGGATGAAACGGGGGAACGAAGAAAGTGGAGGGAGGAGGAGGAGGAATAAGAGGGACGCCACTCCTATTGTCAAGAAAGGTAATTGGCTGAGATAAGGCTCATAGGGGTAACACTCCCACTTAAAGCCCACAGGCTCCATTTTCGGTGATTCATTGGCACAACCCCAAGACAGCCTTTTGACACCAAAGGTGCTAAGAATCCTGTCTCCCAACCAGAAGTGAACTCTCAAGTGGGAGGAGAGTAGGGAAAACCACCAGACCTTCTCTGTTTGTTCAACAGACGGCTACAGGCTGGGCCGGGCTGGCAAACTATCAGGTATCCAACCAACTCTACATCGGGGGCCCTGGCTGACCCCTCGCTTGCAGTGCTTGGGAAAGGGCCAAGGCGAGGATGGCAACTTCTCTCTGAGGAGACGCTCAGGCCCAATCTCCCAACACAGCTAACCCTCCAGAGGCTCCTTCCAGGCAAGTCTGCTAGCGACCCCATGTCCCACTCTTTCATGGCATACAATCAGAGGGGCCCCGCTAGAAAGCCGGTCGCGAATCTTTTCTTCGAGACCTCCTCTCTCTCCAGGACTAGGATCACATGTATCACGTGAATCTGGGACGTAAGGGAGCCCAGTCATCACGGAGGCCCCTCGACGGTGCCCACTCAATCCTGGAACGCGCAGCGGCTGGCAAAGGCCTTCGGCACGGCTTTGGATGGCCCCGGGTCCTCGCGCTCCGACAACGGGGGGAGGAGCAGCATTAGTTCAGGAACTTCCGGCACTTCTTGGCGCCGCAGTTGCAGGGCAGCTTGTTGCTGGCGTCCTCGATGGGGAACTTGTAGTCGTACGTGAGCTCCTCCCCGCGGTAGATCTTGCGCATGGCGAAGATGACGATGTGCTTCTGCCCGTCGATATTGATGACCCGGGAGTAGCAGTTGGGCTCACACGAGTGGTTGATGAAGCGCGCGGCGTTTCCATGCATGGTGGCGTCCACGACCTCTGAGTCGTCAATTCGGAACATGTAGCAGCCGATGCCCTACACGCGAGGGAGAGAGGAAGGGACACCTTATCACTCAGCACCGCTCGGGCTGGAGAACACGTCCCAGCCTTTTCCTGAGGTGGCTTCCAGCTGCGGGTGAAAAAAGTTTCTTCCAGTAAAATGGGCAGATTTCTCCCATCTTTCAAGATGCTTCCATCGCAAATTCCTACATTACAGCTACTAGACCAGAGGTTTCTCAGTGTCTCCACAGGAAAGAGAAACCTAAAACATCGGTGCTTTCGAGCCTGGGATCCACTCACACAAACCTTCTGAAGAGTATCCTTGTATAATAAACCTTAGGGTGGGTTCTGAGTTCTCCTGAGTCCACCACACATTGTAAAGATGTCAGAATGTTTAAAAAAAAAAAAGTATGGGGCGCCTGGGTGGCGCAGTCGTTAAGCATCTGCCTTCCGCTCAGGGCGTGATCCCAGCGTTATGAGATCGAGCCCCACATCAGGCTCCTCTGCTATGAGCCTGCTTCTTCCTCTCCCACTCCCCCTGCTTCTGTTCCCTCTCTGGCTGGCTGTCTCTCTCTCTGTCAAATAAATAAATAAATAAAATCTTTAAAAAAAAAAAAAAAGTATGTCTGAATTAATAAAATATACTATTTCTTTTGGGCTGTAGGAATCCTATTTTCAGTTGCTGGCCCCTTTCTGCAAACAATGCCAGAACCGGGACAGTGAAAGCGAGGGACTCACCTTGCTGTCGTAATACTTCTCTCGCTTGTCGGTCTGGATGGAGCGGATCACGTTGCCAGCATACTCAATCACCATCTCTCCTGCATCAATGTTTCTCTTACAGAAAAGACCCCGGCCGTGGATGGGAGACCTGGGACATAAAGATGGAAAGGAGATTGGTCACCAATTTCGCAAATCAGGCTCACTGTGTGAATACACAAATAAATGAATAAAACCACTCTGTCAGTTCCCCAGGAAGGACAGACCCTTGGAAAGAAAAAAAAGAATCTGGACCCACTTGATTCGAGTATATTATTTATTCTAACAAATGGCCAAGAATGAAAGATTTCTCCATTCGGGAGCCCACCAGAAGTAGCAATATTTTAACGTTTACTAAGTTAAACTCCTTGTTCGACCCAAGGAGGGGCAGGATCCGAGGACATCAGGTTCCATTAAAGCAGCTAGAAAAACCTCACTTACTGAGAGAGGTCACTCCATCATTCGGGCCACTTTAATTTTGGAAAACGGTAAGTTTTCTGCAATTCCTTCTGCAATTTTAGCCATACCTGTAGACACCAACTGCCTCCTTAGAAGTCTTTTTTAAGTGCCGGAAACGCATGGGCATTGGCAGATCCATACTAGTTGCCCTCCTAAAGAGACAAGGCATATTATTAATGAATTCTCTTCAGGAAATAATCACTTTTGAGTCTTGGATCAAAGGTTTCTAGAGAGGGGCGCCTGGGCGGCACAGCGGTTAAGCATCTGCCTTCGGCTCAGGGTGTGATCCCGGCATTATGAGATCGAGCCCCACGTCAGGCTCCTCCGCTATGAGCCTGCTTCTTCCTCTCCCACTCCCCCTGCTTGTGTTCTCTCTCTCGCTGGCTGTCTCTGTCAAATAAATAAATAAAATCTTTAAACAAAAAAAAAAAGGTTTCTAGAGAGTATGACCACATTATTCCCTTTGTTCAATGCCAAGCATAATAACAAGTGTCTTGTAAAATGAGGCCAATAATAGCTACACACAGTCTTTTCTGACCATGGTAACTATGGTGGTAGCGGTACGGCCAAAGCTGACAGAGCTTACTTTGGTTAAAGAAAATATAATATACATCTTATAGTTATTTGAATTTCTCCTCTCCTCTGCCAGCCGGCTACTGCTACTTGAATACAAACTACAGTTCGGTCTTCTTCAATGTGATCCGGGAAATTCTGACCCAAGCGAAACCGCACAGTGCCCTGAACAGCCAGAGGAGAGGGGACAGAGTGCTCCTAACGACCCCCCCGCACTCGAGGCTTACCGCGCTGACTTCAGCTGCACCTCCTCCTCTTCCTCATCGTTGGGGTTGTACTCAGGAGGCTGCCGGTGCTTGGAAGCCAGGAAGTTAAACATGTCAAATGCTGACTTCCTGGAGCCAAAAGATGAAAACACGCTTTAATAGAAACGCTTTGAACAGAATCAGCGAAGGACAGCTTTGACACTGGAAATCTCAAAGGTGATGTGGGGAAAATGCATTAGATAATAAAATTGGGACCCAAAGCTGCTTAGGAAAGAGAATGGAACTTGCCTCAGGTGAACTTCAGCCCTGGCTGAGCCATGAGGATTCAGGGGGGGTTCGTTGGCCTCCTCTGGTTTGTGGAAACGGAATTTGTAATTCCTACAGTGCTTGGCACCAGAGAGCTGCTCAATCAGGAACACGACTGCATCGTGAAGAATCCCCAGCATCCTCAAACCGTTAACACCTGCCGGGCAGAAGGCACGAGGGTAGCGGGGGTACAGCCAACAGGAAACTGCCTGGTACTAAAGAAACGTCTGAGCAAGAGAATTCTGCCAGAGGCTGCTCATGGGTGAACCGCATTAAAGACTAGCCAAGAATTAGCATTAGCGAACCATTAAGATGATGCAGACACAGGTCTATCAATCTGGAAAATGTTCATGGTAGATTGAAAAACAAACAAACAAACCACGCCACCAAGCTATTTTCTATGTTCTGTATGCACACAGATAGGCTATAAGTATCAGTTCATCTCATGGTCCTAATGCCCACATGAGGCAGGATATACCAGCTTCATTTTCAGGTCAGTCAAGCTAGGCTCAGAGAATTTAAATACCACACCCAAGGTCACACAGCTGGTGTGACAAGGTTTGAGCCTTGGGCTGTGGGGCTCCAACCATGATCCCATTTCGTTTACAGGGTGATGGGGTATCTGGGCTCCGTAACTTTATACTCACACAGGTACCTCACTAAAATTTAAAAGAATGGTTAGTAATAATACCCTAACACAGAACTTTCTTTTGTTTTGTCATAGTGAATGTACGGAATGATACACTCGATAGATGCTTTGTTTTACTCAATCTCAAGCCATTAATGAGCATTTCTGATTTCTTTTTATTTTATAAAAATAAGTTTATGTAAGTTGCTGGCACCGATGGTGAAAGGCTTTCTGAAATGACCAGCTTCTTTCATTAAAGGGATGGGCACCGCAACAACTGCCACCCCACTTTGACAATAGAAACAGCAATGTCTGGGGCACCTGGCTAGTTCAGTCAGTTAAGCATCTACCTTTGGCTCAGGTCATGATCCCAGGATCCTGGGATTGAGTCCTGCATCGGGGTCCCTGCTCAACGGGAATCTGCTTCTCTCTCTCCCTCTGCCCCTTCCCCTGCTTGTACGTGCTCTCTCTCAAATAAATGAATAAAATCTAAAAAAAAAAAATACTTATTTTTACAAAAAGTTCATTTTTATGTTTAGGCTGAGGGATCAACTCTACTTGCACTGGAGGGCTTATATCGAGATTAGGTACCGTGTCAATAATGGGAAAACATACATGAATTACACATGGCCCCCATCTCAAGAAGCTCTTGGCAGAGGGGGGCAGACAGGCACACAAACCATGACACACTGTGCATGTATCCAAATAAAGGTACAGCATAGAGTACTGTGGGAGCTCTCAAGAGGGAGTGATCTCTCTGTTGTAGAGGATACATTTACTCATTCAACAAGTATGTACTGAGCACCTACTATACCCCACACCTTCTTTCCATCTCTCCGCTGTGCCAGACAGAGCCTGGGAATACAGGTGAACAAGACAGGCAAGGAGGAATGGATGGAGCTTTTATTCATGGAAGAGACAGACGATAAACCCACCAAAGGTATTCCCACTTTAGAGCTTTTCTGTTTCTTCGGCATGGAGGACTTTTACTCTAATTGTTGAATGACTGGCTCCCTCTTGTCATCACTCAGGTCTCAGCTTTACTGTCACCTCTTCAACAGACCCCTTTCCTGACCACTCCGTCTGGAGGAGGCGCCCTGCCACTAATGCCCCACCTTTGTGTCAGTGGATTTCATCCTTTGGAACACTTATCTCTGCCACCAGAATATAAAGCTGTGGGGCAGGGACCTGTTGTGAAGGGGTTGATGCACTGGACCTTGGAGGGCAGGCCCGAGTCTGCTTCTACTCACCGAAGCCCATTCTACTTGGCTTCCATCCTAAGTGGCCACCATGCTGCCGGGCACACTGCAGGGGTTCAACAGTGTTGTTTAGTAACGAACATTTAAGGGTTGAAGATTTTATTCTGTAATTGGTAGGCAACAATAAGACGCTTTTGAGGTACTTCTGGTGACACAGAGGATTCACTAGCAGAAGGAGATGGGAGACCCAGGGACCAGTTACACAGCTTTTTGATATTATTGTAAGACAATGATAGAGGCTATCTCTGAGGAAGGAAACGGAGAGAAGAATATGACTCATACTTCTGAGGGGAGAGTCAATAGTGGCGACCAACTGGATGTGAATGACGAGGGAACGGAAGGAAGTCAAGATTTACTGGACTTCTTTGACCTGAGCTCTGGGGGATGGTAGGAGTGCTGGAAGAATCTCAGGAGTGCAGTGCAAGAGCTAGCGTGTTGAGAGCTGCACAGGCCCAGCACAGGGGCAGAGTGAGGGGCAGAGGCTGAGAACCCAAGAGAATCTTAACTTTTCTTTCCCCTTTCTTTTCTTCTTTCAACATACAGTGTTATATTAGCTTCAGGTATATCCCTCTGCCGCTCCCTCTGTTTGTGCTCTCTCACTCTGTCAAATAAATACATGAAATCTTAAAAAAAAAAAACACATTATAAATATATTTGAATTAAGTCTTTTTTTTTTTTTTAAAGATTTTATTTATTTGTCAGAGAGGGAGAGAGAGCACAAACAGGGGAAGCAGCAGGCAGAGGCAGAGGGAGAAGCAGGCTCCCCGCCGCGCAGAGAGCCTGATGCAGGACCCGAGCCGAAGGCAGACACTTACCCAACGGAGCCACCCAGGCGTCCCTGAATTAACTCTTTAAAAAATTTATAATAGTACCAACTCATGTAAATAAAGTGAAATAGTACAGAAAGTAAAAGCTGCCTATTCTAACGCCCCAGGCTTCACGCCTCTGAGACAACCATCCTCTATATTTAGATACATTGTTTAGTGAATGTATATATAAGAGTATCTGAAGAGAACCATGATCACATATATACTGTTACAACTGACCCTTTGCAATTAACTTACTTTGGACCTCTTTCTAAATTCCCCTCTTGAGGAGTATTTGGGTTGCTTCTAGTTTTTTGCTAACCCATGTTGGAGTGAACACCCTCATACATTTTTATGACCTGACTGACACTACCTACAGGAGAAGTTCCTAGAAGTGTAACTGTTGGATGCAAGGGTACATGACTTGAAAACTTTCATAGCTATTGCTTAACTACTCCTCCAAATGTGTGTATTAGTAATTTATGTATCTGCCTTTAATGTAAGAGAGAACCTGTCTCTTCCATCTGTATCTAAATTATATCCAAATTCTGAATCGTTGTTAATAAAAGCTTTGCTAATAAATCTATTAATAAAACAGTTAATCATGTTTTAATATGTATTTTAAAACTTATGAGTGGGGCACCTGGGTGGCTCAGGTCACGATCTCAGGGTTGTGAGACTGGGCCCCTAGTCAGCCTCCGTGTTGGGCATGGAGCCTGCTTAGGATTCTCTCTCTCCCTCCGCACACCCTCCTTCCTCTCAAATAAATAAATAAATAAATAAATAAATAAATAAAATTATGAGTAAGATTGAGTATCTGGCCATGTTACTGTCCATTTGTATTTTGTGGGGGATAAATGCCTATTGTGTCCTTTGTTCTCTTTTTTGTTAATTAAAAACAACTTGGGGGTGCCTGGCTGGCTCAGTCAGAGAAGCATGAGACTCTCGATCTTGAGGTTGTAAGTTCGAGCCCCATGTTGGGTGTAGAGTTTACTCAAATAAATAAATAAATAAATAAATAAAGATCAAAAACAAAACTAAAAACAAACTCTGAGGAATTTAAAATACAGAAAAATACAAAGGCTATTACAACAACTACACATGTACCTGCCACTTAAAATAAATGTTAATATTTTCTTTCTTTCTTTCTTTCTTTTTCTTTCTTTCTTTCTTTTCTTTTCTTTTCTTTCCTTTTCTTTTTAAGATTTTATTTATTTATTTGTCAGTGAGAGAGAGCACAAGCAGGGGGAATGGCAGGCAGGGGGAGAAGCAGACTCCCCACTGAGCAAGGAGCCTGATGTGAGACTTGATCCCCAGACCCCAGGATCATGACCTGAGCCAAAGGCAGACGCTTAACTGACTGAGCCACCCAGGCGTCCAATGTTAATATTTTCTGTTACATACTTCAAATACCTTCTCTCCCTATTTCTTAAAACAAAACAAAACAAAAAAACCGTATAAAGTTAAATTCTTCTAAGTACTCATTGTTTCCCTTCCCAGGACCAATCAAAGGTTAGAGAGATAAATAGATATGGAAAAAACAGTCAGTGGGAGGTTTCTACATTAAAGTAATTAAAATCTTTAATGTTTGCTCGAAACAACTGTATCAATGATATGGTTTTAAACTGCCTAAATTTAATTTGAAATCTAATGACAATGAGAAACTATTTCAACTTTATTTTTTCTTTTTCTTTTTTTTTTAAAAGATTTTTATTTATTTATTTGACAGAGACAGCCAGCGAGAGAGGGAACACAAGCAGGGAGTGGGAGAGGAAGAAGCAGGCTCATAGCAAAGGAGCCTGATGTGGGGCTCGATCCCACAACGCCGGGATCACGCCCTGAGCCGAAGGCAGACGCTCAACCGCTATGCCACCCAGGCGCCCCTCAACTTTATTTTTTCTATTTCAACTTTAAAAAGAAGATACAACAGGAGGGCAGGCCTGGCTCAGTCGGCTGAGTGTCCAACTCTTGGTTTTAGCTCAGGTCCTGATCTCAGGGTTGTTGAGACTGAGCTCTGCCTCAGGCTCTGCACCCAGCAGCGAGTCTGCTTAAGATTCTCTCTGCCACTCCTCCCACTCATGCTCTCTCTCTCAATAAATAAACCTTAAAAAAAAATTCATATGGAATCTGAAGGGATCTTGAATAGCCAAAACAATCCTGAGAAAGAACAAAACTGGAGGATTCAAACTGCCTGATTTCAAAGCTTACCTCAAATCTACAGTAATTAATCAAAACAGTGTGGTACTGGCATGAAGACAGAGGAATAGAACTGAGTCTAGTAACAAATCCTTGCATATTTGGTCACATGATTTTTTTAAAGATTTTATTTTAAAGTAATCTCTACACCTAACATGGGGCTCAACTCACAACCCCAAGATCAAGAGTCACATACTCCACAGACTGAACCCACTAGCACCCCTGGGCGCATGATTTTTAACTACGGTGCCAAGATAATTTACTGGCGGAAGAGAGTCTTTTCAACAAACAGTGCTAGGAAAACCAGATATCCACATGCAAAAGAATGAAGTTGACCTTTACCTCACACCATATATGAAAATTAACTCAAAATGGATCAAGAAGCTAGTGTAAAGACCCAAAGCTATAGAACTCTTAGAAGAAAACATGGGACAAAACCCTCATGACACTGGATTTGGCAATGACTTCCTGAATATGACAGCAAAGGCACAAGTAACAAAAGAAAAAAATAGACTGGACTTCATGGCAATTAAAAAATTTTGTCCATCAAAAGACACTATCACCATCCCCTCTGCCAGAAAGCTAGTATTCGATGATTTTTCAGAATTCTGTCTCAAATCCTTCTAGTCAGGATAAACGTCAGTTTGGCATGTTAGGTAAATTAAGATATATAAATAACATTACTTATGTACATATAAATAACCATATTTATCTACATGCATATAAATAAATAGCCAATATTGTCAGGTTCATTAATCAATTAACTGACTGATTAATTTTTTTTTTAAAGATTTTATTTATTTATTTGACAGAGACAGCCAGTGAGAAAGGGAACACAAGCAGGGGGAGTGGGAGAGGAAGAAGCAGGCTCACAGCGGAGGAGCCTGATGTGGGACTCGATCCCACAACACCGGGATCACGCCCTGAGCTGAAGGCAGACGTTTAATCACTGTGCCACCCAGGCACCCCGACTGATTAATTTTAAAATACTTTTTTCCCCCAAAGATTTTATTCATTTGAAGAGAGAGAGCAAGCACACGCACACAGGCAGAGGAGTGGCAGAGGGACAAAGAGACTCCCCGCCAAGCGGAAGCCCAATGTGGGGCTCGATCCCAGGACCCCAGGATCACGACCCGAGTAGAAGGTAGATGCTTAACCAACTGAGACACCCAGGCGCCCCTGTTAGGTTCATTTAAAAAAAAAAAAACAACAACTTTATTTTGAGTATAGATGACAAAACAGGTTCATTATTTAATTAATTATCACCACAAATTTTGAAGGTCACATTTATATTCCTTTTTAGATAAGGAGATTGAGATTCAGAGAAGTCAATTAGCTTGCACTCAATGTAATATTGATCGCAAAAGGGCACAAATGTAGCTTGCACTGTTTTTTCTGCCTCCAGAGCTCATGATTTCTTACCACCATTCCATGTAGCAGTAAAGGACATGGATAAATCAAAGGAATTTCTGTCCTGTTGCCAAAAACAAAGGGCTGGCTACTCAGTTTGAGGCTGAGAACACAGAGTTCAGAACACTGGCTTATTCCAGGAGCAGTATTTTACACATATTATCAGTAATCAGTTCAAAGTGACTACTGGGAGAGGCCATGTACAAACTATCCTTTCTTGGGGTGCCTGGGTGGCTCAGTCGGTTAAGCATCCAACTCTTGATGTTGGCTCAGGTCATGATCTCAGGGTCGTGTGATTGAGCCCCACATCTGGCTCCATTCTCAGCGTGGAGTCTGCTTGAGATTCTCTCTCCCTCCCCCCTCTTGTGTGCTCTCTCTCTCTCTAAAATAAATAAATATATTTTTTTGAGAACCAAAAACCAAATTGTACTTTCTTGTTCCCTAAATATACTATCCAAAGTTAAAAGGCAGCCCACAGAATGGGGTAAATATTTGCAAATCATCTCTCTGATTAATATCCAGAATATATAGAGAGAACTTCTAAAACTCAATCGTTTAACAACAACAACAACAAAGCCTGATTAAGAAACGGGCAAAGACCTTGAATAGATATTTTTCCAGAAATGATCTATGAATGACCAGTAAGCACATGGAAAAACGCTCAGCATCATGAATCATTAGAGAAATGTAAATTAAAACTATAATGAAATACCATCTCACACCCGTTTTATGGCTTCTATCACAAAAACATGGGATGTGTAGAAACTGGAACCCTTGGGCACTGCTGGCGGGGATGTAAAATGGTGCAGCCACCGTGGAAATCAGTACGGCAGTTCCTTAAAATATTAAAAATGGAATTACTATTTAAAAAAAAAGGGATGGGGCGCCTGGGTGGCTAAGTCGTTAAGCGTCTGCCTTCAGCTCAGAGTGTGATCCCTGAGTCCTGGGATAGAGCCCCACATCAGGCTCCTCCCCTGGGAGCCTGCTTCGTCCTCTCCCACTCCCCCTGCTTGTGTTCCCTCTCTTGCTGGCAGTCTCTCTCTGTCAAATAAATAAATAAAATCTTAAAAAAAAAAAATGGAATCGCTACATGATTCAGCAATTCCACTTCTGGGTATCTGCCCCTGAGAACTGGAAAGCAGGGTCTTGAAGAGATACCTGCATACTCATATTCACAAAGCAGAATATTCACAATAGCTAAAATGTGGAAGCAACCCAAGTACCCATTGATGAATCCATCAATAAGCAAACTGTGGCATATAAATACAATGAGATATTATTCAGCCTTAAAAAGGAAGGAAATTTTGCAATATGCTACAAAATGGATAAACCTTGAGGACATTATGCTAAGTGAGATGAGCCAGTCCACTTATGTAATTCCACTTACATGAGGTACCAAAGGTAATCAAAATCCTAACGACAGAAAGAATAACAGTAGTAGCCAGGGGCTGGAGAGAATGGGGAATGGGGAGCTTCAGTTTTCCAAGAGAAAACAAGAGTTATGGGATGGATGGATGGATGGATGGTTGCACAGCAATGTGAATGCATTTGCCACCACCGAACTGTGTACGCTTAAAAATGGTTAAGATGGTTAATTTTTTTTTTAAAGATTTTATTTATTTGACACAGAGACAGCCAGTGAGAGAGTCAGCCAGTGAGAAAGAGACAAGCAGGGGGAGTGGGAGAGGAAGAAGCAGGCTCCCAACAGAGGACCCTGATGTGGGGCTCGATCCCAGAACGCTGGGATCACACCCTGAGACGAAGGCAGACACTTAACGACTGAGTCACCCAGGCACCCCTAATTTTTTTTTTTAAAGATTTTATTTATTTGACAGAGAGAGAGAGAGTGTACAAGCAGGGGGAGCAGCAGGCAGAGGGAGAGGGAGAAGCAGGCTCCCCACGGAGCAGGGAGCCCAAATAGGGGCTCGATCAGGACCCTGGGATCATGACCTGAGCCGAAGGCAGATGCTTAACTGACTGAGCCGCCCAGGTGCCCCAAGATGGTCAATTTTATGTTATTTTACCTCAATAAAAAAATTCATCTGTTTAGGAAAAAAAAAAGAATAAAGTCCCAATGCAATATTACAGCAGATAGGAAGCTTGAAAGCATTATGCTAAAGAATCC
The DNA here is from genome assembly GCF_002007445.2 of Ailuropoda melanoleuca. Lineage (NCBI taxonomy): Eukaryota > Metazoa > Chordata > Mammalia > Carnivora > Ursidae > Ailuropoda > Ailuropoda melanoleuca. Next base: position 14,404,688 of record NC_048225.1, on the reverse strand, counting down.
AGTCACAAAAGGCCATACATCGTATGAGTCCATACAAATCCCTAGAGACACAAAGTAGTTTAATGGTGGCCAGGCTCTGGGGCTAAGGAATGACTGCTAATGAGTCTGGGGTTTCTTGCAGGGATGATGAAAATGTTCTGGAATTATACAGTAGTGATGGTTGCACTTCTCTGTCAATAGGCTAAAAACCACTAAACTGTATGTTTTATATGGGTCAACTAACTACATAGTATAAGAATTGTATCTCAATAAAGTTGTGAAAAATTATTTAAAAAAAAAAAAAGGTTGATGCTTTTGTAGAATCAACTCTATAGCTTTAGACCAACAAGTTACCAGAACACTCTGAGGCAGGGTAAAATGACCTCTGTGGCCGTTACCTGCAAACGAGAGCTGCTTTAGGCGGGCATTTGACCGAGCTTCCTGGACTTTATCTGTCAGTGACTTCCAGGCATCTGTGAGGAAATAAAATAGTCCATCAAATATCTCTAACACCAGTGGCAAGCAAAAGCACTGAGCTTAGACTCTCTACAGGGTGAAAACACCCTGCTAAAATGGCTTTTTGTTGTTTTCTTAGTTTCAACGAGTTCCTCGCGTAAGAAAGCGGCTGAGAAGGTGCATTATCCAACAGGCAGACAGGAGGTTCACACCTTCTGAAAACGACCCCTGAATCCCCAGAACATTCACATCCCTTGATGGTAGTCTGGGTCCCAAACCTGAGTGCTGGATATCACTTCTATTCCCTGTGGCCCTAAACAAAACAATACTAGCATTAACGATTTAACCTGGACTGTGGGGAGACCTTAACCTCTGTTCCTTAAAACTAAGGAGGTGTGGTTAGAAAACCTTTACAATCCCTTCATTCTCAGTGTGTTGTACAGGGAACTCATACACTCAACATAGTCTTTTTGTTCTCCTTACGTATCTTTGTTAAGTGACCCAGGCCTGAATCTTCAGAGTCACGCTGGACTTCTCACTCTACTATCCATATCCAAGCAGTCCTGAGGAGTGTCTGCTCTTTCCTCCCTTTCCCTGCTGGGAATGGGCTTTATTACCTGACATATCTACTGTAGCTATGCCCTCATTAGTGACCTCTTGCCACCTCATGTCTCCAATTCAGTCCACCTTAACGAGAGCTACCACATTAAGCTTCTTGAAATTCTGCTTTTATTCCACTTCCCCAGATTTTCAAAGGCCTCATGGTTTGGCACTGAAGGCCCTTCCAAAACCAGTGCCCAACCCACTTTCGCAATTTTCTCTCTACTACCCCACTGGGATTTTGACGTCCTCTCCTACCTGAGAACACTCTAAACCCATCATATGCAATCCTTTCTAACTTTGCTGGCATCCCTTTTCCCAAACAAATTCTATTATCTCCTTTAATGGAATCTTCTATTCTACCATTCTTCCTGGTTTTGACAAAACTAAGTGACACCCATGGATCTTTCCTTCAAATTCCTCTAGTACTTACTTCCTAGAAAACATTCACTAGTCCTTCCTTTACAGCTAATAAGCACCTATATGCTTGGGATACAAAGAGGAACTAGAAAATAAAATGCAAGCCTTTCTAGGAAGTTCTCTGTTGAGTAAGACGTAAAAGTAAATAGACATTTATAAAAACAAAATTTAAGCTCTAAGAAAAGCATTTAAGATTCTAAAAGGAGCAGAAAAGAGGGAATGGGAGCGCTTATCTGTCTCAGAAGGTCAGGACAAGGTAGAGTTCACCAGGTAAGCAAGGGTGAAAGAACATTCTGGGCAGAGGGAAGAAACGGTGAAGGCACGAGGGTGAGAGAGAATGGACTCTGAAGTACACGAAGAAGTGGTAGAAAACGAGGAGAGAGAAGACATCTCACGTGCTCTGCTAAATTCTGGACTATTTCTCCAATAACACCAACTTCTTAAGGACAAGTTAGATGTGTAATGCCGTCAAGTACGCTCTGTAATGCCTAGCACACAACTGCCCACATCAACGGTACTAATGTAAGCAAGCGTGGATCTGGCCGAGACAGAGTCTGTGCTGGTGAGACAACCTCATTTTTTTTTTTTTAAGTAATCTCTACGCTGAATGTGGGGCTCGAGCCCATGACCCTGAGATCCAGAGTCGGAAGTTTACTGACAGCCAGCCGGGCGCCTGCCAACCTCATTTAAGCCACTCACCTTCGATACTTTCTGCACAGATCTGAAATCCATCATCACTTGAAATTTCAAAAACAAGTCCTTTCTTGGGCTTTTTCTCAGCAATGCTTTCCTTCCTCTTCTGTTCTTGCTGGAGCCAAAGCATGAGCGGAGAGCTGAAATTACCTTCTTCTTCTTCCACTGTTTTAGGTTCTACGAGGGAGAAGATGGATAGGGGCCAAACTGGTTGCGTCAGCAAACACTTACTGAGCACTGATACGTTATCTCCAAGCCTACTAACATTCCACAGTCGGTATGATTACTCCCATTTACAGATAACAAAACTGAGGCCCAAAGATGTGAAGAAACTTGCCCTGGGTCATAGCTAGAAAGTGACTAAAACTAGATTTTTTTTTTTTTTTTTTTTTACCTGAAGTCATGCTGTCTCTGTGGTAGTTTCTGGTATGACAATTTGATAGTTTTTCAATAAGCAATTGCCCTCAATAAGGTCAAAGCTAAAAAATAATAATGATTAATACGAATGGAGCACTATGCATGAGGCACTCTTCTAGGAACTTCCTATAGATTAAAGCAGATAAACCTCACAATGACCCAGTGAGGTGTTATTGTTACGTACACTTCAAAGGTGAGACACCCGAGGCAGACAGATGGTAAGTAACTAGCCCAAGTTCATACAATTAACAAGTGGTAAGCTGAGATTTCAACCCATTTGGCTCCAAAGTCTGTCACCACCCTGCCCAGCGTTCTGACAGAAAGAGGTGCCTCAGTCCTACTGAGGAATGAGCCAACCAGCAGAATGTGATTACATCCCAAATGTTATGCCTGAGCATTTTCTCTACCTGCCTCTCTTCTGGGAAGTTCCCTCGATGGAAATGGGCAAACCTTATATCCAGATCTCTCTAATCCTGAAGTGGCCAGTTCTTTACTGATCAAATTCAGTAGTACAGATGGAAAGTGCTACAGAGATGTATCTGGGGTTGTGACCAGATATGGGGTTTTCTTCAGCGACAGCTAAGGGATGAGGTCAGGTAACCACTAGCTATTAAGGCCACACTGTTGTTACGCAAGTAGAGCAGAGCAGTCGACAGATGTCACAGACTACGGTGCGGAAGGGCACTGGGCCAGGGAATAGATGCCCTGAGGGTTAGTCTACACCTCTGGCCAATCACTTTACTTCCTTGGAGCTTAGATTTTTTTTTTTTTTAATTTGGAAAATTCACAGATAATGTAGGCAATTTTTATAGTACTTTTGACTTTGAAATTCTAATTCTAACCTGTTACCCACCCACATACCTGTACTTTCTTGCTCATTTGCTGGATTCTGTGTTGCCTGAATCTCAGGAAGAACTTGCCTAAATGAGAAGAAAACCCAATGTGAGATGTAACATCAATTCAAAGATAAAAACTGTCCAGTCGGCCGTAGTGCTGTATTGGTTACATAGCACAACTACTAGAAACGGACCACGGGATGTCTAGTGTATAACGTGTTGGAGAAACACCATCACACTACTGTATGGTGCGTAACATAAAGCTCTCTTTTATGAGATTCTTTCCTAAGTACTGACATTAAATTTGGGCTTTTGGAGTTTGTAGATACCCTCAGTATTAGGAAAAAAATAAAAGGACACTCGTTAGAAGCAGTTCTGGAAGTTACTTAAGTAAATTAACTGATTTAACCAAAAACAAAAGCAAGCTGTAGGAGCCAGTAAACAACCACCAATTTTCATTTTCGAAAAATAAATCTTCCAAACAACCCAAATGCATATCAATAAAGGGCAGTTTACATAAGTAAAAAAAAAATCCAAGTACAGAACAGTATGTACAGCATTATTCATTTAATGTGTATATATATATATATATTCATATATATACCATGTATATCTGTATTTGTAAAGAAATGTGTGCATGGATGAAAACAAATTATTAGCAATGGTTACTACCAGGGAACAGAAGGGGAAGGGGGGAGGCAGGACGAACATGGAACCATTTATCTATTATTTAAGTAATTATGCATTAAAATTACAAGTATGGGGGCGCCTGGGTGGCACAGCGGTTAAGCGTCTGCCTTCAGCTCAGGGCGTGATCCCGGCGTTATGGGATCGAGCCCCACATCAGGCTCCTCCGCTATGAGCCTGCTTCTTTCTTTCCCACTCCCCCTGCTTGTGTTCCCTCTCTGGCTGGCTGTCTCTATCTCTGTCGAATAAATAAATAAAATCTTTAAAAAAAAAAATTACAAGTATGTATTACTTCCACTAAAAAAAAAACCTTTGGCAACAAGAACAATACAAACGAGGAAGAATTATTTTTTAAACGAGGTGGACAGAAGCGAGGGCTTAACCTTAGAAAAACGATTATTGTATTTACCCTGTGGGCTGCCCGCATTCCTTTTGTGATGACTGTTCCGCGTTAGCTGTGTCCTGCTGCTCAGCCTCTGCTCCTGGAGTCCTGGAACAGAATCAGTGTATCTTTTCAAGAAAAACCACTCATAAACATGTACTGAATGTGGAGGTCAGTCTAAAGAAATGACCCTATCAGGATCTGATAAAATTTATGAGCTGGAAAAACTAATCTGTGCTAACAGGTTAGCCGGTAGTTACCTTGAGGGCATTCTGACTAAGAGAAGGCACAAGGAGCCTTCTGGAACACTAGGAATGTTTTATATCTTGATCTGCATGGTGGCTACATGGCTGCATACTTAAGTAAAACTTCACTTGTGTACTCTATGCGTGTTACACCCGGACACCAATGTTTTCAAAAAGGACTTCATGAGGGTCCACAACAGGAGGCTTTGCCCTCCAGCTGGGAATAATCATCGTCCCTCAGGATCCTGACTCAGCAAAAAAAACCCAAACAACAAAAACAACCAAATGCAAAAAACCCAAGAGCAAACAGCAGCATTGTTTTAAATCAGAGCAAACAGGGGCCTGAGTGGCTCAGCCAGTTAAGTGTCCGACTCTTGATTTCGGCTCAGGTCATGATCTCAGGGTTGTGAGACTGAGCCCCACGCTGGGCTCCACTCGGGGCATGGAGCCTGCTTGGGATTCTCTCTGTCCCTCTGCCCCGCCCCACCCTCCTGCATTTAAAAAAAAAAAAAAAAAGAAAAATCAGAGCGAAGAGGAATTAGAGATGTGGTTCTACCCAAGAGACAAACTGCCCACGGATGGAACTAAATTTTGCTCTATAAATCACCACTGTGAGGGAAAAAAAAAAAAAGAAAAGAAAAATCAGTCAAAATCCAGAACCCCCCCGAGTAATGCAATGTGGACAGAAGAGTGTCCTCCTTCCCAGGAAGCTGCCACTTCAACAGCCTCTCGTCCAGAGCAAAAACAATCCCACCCTCCCCAGCGCAGCTCATATTTAGATCTCTCACCCCGCGACTGAAGTCAGGGATGTTGTGTTGGCTTCTTGGTCTGGAATGTGTGCTTCAGAAGAACTGGTCCGCAAATGGGAAACTTTGTGCTTCTTGCCATTCCCTTTGTCCAAAGGCAGCTGAAACCGTTTGATTTTTGGTTTGGGTTTAGTGGGAGCCGGCACCGAGGGGCTTGCGGACTGCTGTCCAGACGGCGGAGAGCCCCCGGGAGAGGCCGAGCCGGCTTGCATAGCTGAGGATAAAGCCTTATTCTGCTCGAGCCCCACGCTACCGGGAGCATCTACCGTCTGGGTGAAGTTGGATCCCTGGGTCCCTGGAGCAGAATCAAGTTCACGCTGGGAAGGGAGAGTCCCAGTTTTGCTGGCAAGGAGCTGGTTCACGTGCTGAAGCTGATAATGTTCTTCTGCTTCTCCAGAAGGTGAAGCAGCGGTTATGCCCGCAGTCTGTGCAGAGGGGAGCACGCAGATGCTAGACGCCGCTGTCATTGTAGCAGCCGGAGCCTGTGATGTCCCCAGCTGTGGAAACATTCCTGAACTCGGGGGTAAAGCCACGGGCTGGTCCTGCATCCCCAGGCTCTGCTGGCTAGCTTTGATTAAAAGGTTGCTTATTGAGCCAATATCCGGGGTACCGAGCAACCGGGGGTTGGTTAACGCGACATGTCCGGGAACGGACGCACTACTTGTAGGGGTTGTTGTGGTTTGCATGGATACAACATTCAAGACGGAGGAGCCGGATGCCAGGCCAGACACAGGCCCTGCGGTGAGGTGGCCAGTGTCCTGGCTCATTGTTGATGTGCCCGCCGCAGCGGCAGCTGTGCCGCCCACACTCTGTGGTAACAGGGGTGCCTGTTCAAAATACATGATGCCAGATTTAGACCTTTTTATGATGTTGGGGACAGTTCGGTGAGATGAAGTATTAAGTGACCCCAGATCTAACAGATTGGGATGGTTTGGCAGCTGGGAGGGTGTGAAGTTAATCAGGGTCATGTTAGAGACCACATCGGAAGGGGCAATGGTTGAAGGGGTGCTAGAGGGAGCGAGTTTTTTATTCTTTCGGGTCTGTAGACGAGATATGGGTCTTTTCTTGAGTCCAGAGGATGGAGTGGCTACTGTGGTACTGAGGTCTGTCCTCTGGCTGGCTTCTGAAACCAAAAGTTGGGGATCTGGAGGAGGCTGAACCCCAATAAGTAGGCCTGAAGGAGGACTGCTGATGTTAGGTGGGAAACTACTTTGAGCAGCTGCAGGGAAGGAATGTAAGTGCTGGTGATGAGGCATGGGGAGCAATCCTTTGCTAGCAGGAGGGAACAGAGATGGAGAAGTTGGCAAGCTTGGATTTAGTCCCGTGGCTAGGGTGAGACCACTTCCCATGGGCCCCAATACTGAAGTACTTGTCTCCATCACATTGGGTGTAGAACTAACAGAAGAGGTCAACTGGATTTTCTGGGTCACTCCATTTGGAAGAGTTTGGAGAACATAAAGTGGCTGCATGTTCTGGTTAACCACAATGAGTTTCTCAGTGGCTGGTTTCAGGTGGGGTGGAGTGGTCTGGACAGCTGCATTAGAAATCTGAGATGGGCCAGGACTCTCGGTAGAACTGGGCACATATTTCTGGTTCTGGATAGGAACAGTAGGGGAAACAGGTACCTGGAGGCCGGGGGTGCTACTGTTTCTAGTTAAATCCTGATTGTTGCCATGACCTTGCTCCACTGAACCACAAGGCGGGCTGGAGATGTGGTCTGCGTCCATGTGTCCTTGGATAAAATGATCGGGAGTCATGTGGCCCTCGGGGGTGGGATCCACTCCTGGACTCAGCAGTGCCGAGTCACCTTCAGAGGAGGCCACAGACTTCTCCGTGATGGTTACTCTCTTCTCTCCCGAGTCGGAGATAACAGCCAGTCTACTTGGATTCTGGCTAGGGACAGTGGGGCTCCGGGTGGTCAGCACAGACAGGTCGGACGGTAGCTCTAGAGGCAGCTCAAACTGCTCCTCTGCCGAGATAGACGAGGAGACACTACTGTCCACGGGTTCTGCTGTCGGCAACTGCTGAGAAAAGACCTCGAAGAGACCCATGTCCTTTTCCCGATTACTGTCAAGACCCAAACCCTCACCCAGATTCAGGAGTTCCGACGACGAGGACTCCGGGCTCTCGCCCAGGGCCTGCATGGAGGGAGTATTCTTCAGTACAAAGTCCATGATGTCCGAGGGCAGGATATTCCCACAGTCGTCGCTGTTGTTGTTATCCGAGTCCGACTTCAGGAGCTCGGCATTGTAGGTGTCCAGCAGGTTCTTGTCCGACGGGGTGCTTGTGTGGACTCTGCGGCTTGACTCCAAAGAGCTGAGCTGAGCTTCCAAGGAATCCTGTCCCTGGGCTTTAACTCTGCTTACGGAGTGGCAGTTATCCATCTTTGGCTCATTTTTGTGGCCAACGGAACTCTTAATGACGTGTTCTTTCTCACCAGCATCTTCGGGCCGCTCCATCTTTAGGTTCTCTGTTCCGTTTTCTTTCCCATTTCTTTTTGGAATCTGGCTGCTTTTCCTTGTTGTGGCCGTGACGCTAGTATCGCTCTCTGTGCCGTCATCGACGCCATCCAACTGTGAGATTTTGGGAAGGTCACACTGCTCCTCCTCCCGAAATAAATTATGGGATGCCAGCCGCTCATCTCCACCTGAGGAGATGACTGTTCTGGTGAAATTGTAGTAGTACAGGTCATCTTCATCTGAGGTGCTCAGGTCGTCGGCCCCATCCACCTGTCCTTCGGCTGATTTCTTGCCCCGTTTCTTCCCAGTGGAGCTGCTGTAGAATGGAATGTCTTCTTCACCGTAGGACCTTACTCCATAGAGCGGGGTGAGCCCGAAGAACATGTTAGAACGCGCCCGGGCACTGCGACGGGGATATCTCCTCTTGAAAGAGCCATCCTCCTGAGGTTTGGGGCCATCCGGAAGCATCAGGTTTCTGTCCTGTACCGGAAGATTCTGATAGTTGTTACTCTGAGGATCCTGGGATGAGGTATTATTGGGGCTTGGCTGGGCCACTGGACCATCTCCTGGACTTTCAGAGGCTGCAACTGGTTCTGTGGGAGATGCTGACTCTATTTGCAAAGGGGACACAGGGCTACCTTCTTTCAGGGTATTCTTGGACTGGCCCTCGCTTTCCATTTTGAGGGGTGTCAGTGTTACTTTGACCGTGCGTTTCCGGGGTGTCTGTAATTCCTTAGCAGATCCTTCTACTTGCATGGATGGAGCTTTGGGGACTCCTGGAATAGAGAGGACTTTGTCTCCAATCTTATCAGAAGAAACGTTATTACATGGTCGTTGCCCCATAAACTCGGGAGTCAAAACCTCACCCACAAACTCTGGCTTTAGGTTTCCTTCCTCACCAGTTGTCACCTGACCAGGCTCCAAAAAAGATTTACTGGAATGTTTTTCTTTGAAAGTTTCTTTACAAGACTTTTTTCCTTTCTGCCTCCGGTCTCTGGAACTAGATCCCACGTGTTCATTGATGATGGATGATCTGTTGCTCACTCCAGATAGTTTCAAGGTTTTGACTCCCGCGTCTTCATCGGGAGGGGGGTTTACCGATTGGTTAGAATCTGAGTGGTGGTCCCGATCATTCCTCTGCCCTCTCAGATGGAGTGGGGGGAAGGAGAGGGCCTCTTTAGAAGAAAATGGCCCTGAAGAGAGTTCAGCAAAAGTGCCGATCTTGCTAGCATTTAATTCTCCAGGTGCTGTATTATGAACCTGTGGGGCCAGTTTGGGAAGGCCGGGATAAGCCACGGTATGCACAGATCCCTCCGAACTCTTGGAACTTGGCCCTTTGGTCTTCTCTCCCTTCAAAGAGGAGCTCTTGGATGGCAAATCTGAAGCACTGGAATGCTTCATGTCGGAGGAGGAAGACCCATCCAAGTGACTGGTTTTAGTGCCCATAGTAACCACTGTCCTTTGCAAATTCGAAGAGGTGGGAGTGTTTTGCCCTAAATTAGTATTTGAATTCAGTGGTCCTAAGACATGATCAACTGCTTTGGCACTTGACTCAAGATCTGTGGCAGTCCCGATGGTGGAGACTGAGGAAACACTATTCCTGGAGTAAGTACCCCCAGTTCTCATTGGAGACATTATCCGGAGTTTAGACCGCTGGGGTGACAAGGAAGAAGTGCTGTGACGCCTCGAGCCAATGCTTCGGAGTCCAGAAGAGAGTAAAGGATCACCCACTGTGACTATTTCATGAGTGGTTGGGGTAGGACTTCCTGAACAAGAGAGAAAAAGTAATAAAGTCTATTACAGAGGGAATGAATGTGTGTGGTGGCCACTGCTTTCAGTGACTTGGCAATGGCTTCTAACTGAAAACTGCAAATCAAGATTTTCAATGAGCAAAAGCCACTAAGGTAGAGTGGCCTGAAAGAATCATAAGCTCACCTCTGAGCTGACCTTTTTGGGTCAAGTTAGTCAATGAGGTAGGTCCTTTACCTGCAGAAGGCAACGGCCGACAGCCAGGGGATCTCTGTGTTGGAGAATAACTAGGTGTTCGAATCCTAGGGACCTTTGAGATGACATGATAAAAACAGGAGCCGGAGGTTTGCGAGTGAGGTCGCTCTGGTGAGGGAGGACTTACGATTTCAGCCGTGTTTTGACTTTCTTTAGATGAAATTTCTGTGGCAGGAAAGAAAAACTCTTAGGAAAAAGGTCCAATTAAAATACCAAACGAACCAATACAAAGCAAGCTATTAGGTAAAGATCAAAACAGAAACAAATGAGGCCTTCTAGAGAGACGACTTTCCCCGCCTTTGGTCACAGTACTCCCCGAATCGAATTTGAGTCCCACCTTGATTAAAACTCACCTGCAAAAGATGTGGGACTGTGAGCGATGGTCCTGTTCTCGTCATGCTCGACAGTGCTGTTGATATCCGGCTCGACGACTGGAGGACGGCATTCTACTATCTTGCACGTATACACACAGCGCTTGCGAGCGTCTGTGGTGCTCCAGTAAACCCTGGAACACCTGGCAAAGAGATCCACACAGATCCCTGTGAGTGAGAGTACAGAAGCAGAGACCAACGTTTGCCAAAACCTCTTCTCATCCTAGGTTCCCTGGTCTCCTGGATTTACAGAATTTAGCTTTACTTCACGGATTCTTATTATAGATCCCCCAGCTAGGGTGTTCCAAGATTTTTGAAGTTCTTGGCTTTTCCTAGCCTCTCAGAAAATAGCATCGAATCTTTTTTTATTGTAGTGTAAGCAGGAGACAAAAATAGTAAAATATCCTAAAATGCATAGGAAGGAAAATACTAACATCTACTGTAAGAAAGAGTTATTGGCCTTCAGGAAGGGACTCCTGCCTGCTGTACGCAAAGAGGAAAGAGCAAACCTGAAGTGTCCCCTTTGGGAGAGAAACCCCACAAGACAAGGGAAGTGTAACGGCTTCAAATCCGCTGGATGCTGATGGAGCGTGGTTTACACAAAGAGCTGCCAGCTAAATGTACAGACCGTGTTGCCAGATTTGGAATGGAGAATAAATTGGAGTATAGATAGCAAAATGAGACTCCAAAATGAGAGAGACAGAAAGGGAGTTTTAAATTTATACTGTCAGCCTGCTAAAAGTTTAAGCCATTTGCTTCACATAGGAAAGATGATAAATGTTCACTGGACAATAGGATTATTATTGTGGGGTTTATATTTTTAGATTGAGGACAGAGGCATGAGGTGTTTGATCCACTGCGACAATCTGGACTTTCAAATCCAGACAGATGGAACTCACGGGAATCTTAAGAGACTGACCTTGTGTTGTTGTTGTTATTTTTAATTTAGGTTTTATTTGGAAAGGATTCTGAAAGTATGCCAATAATACTTCCCTTTTATAACTGGATTTAGTGGACATAAAAGGATACTTTAATCCCAATCTACAAAAAGTAGCAAAAAAAGTAGTTAATTTTCGGTAGCGATTAAAAGTAGCTAACAAGTATGGCTCTCCATTCAACGATTGCTCATTGTTCGGGGTGCTCAAGCTGTGGGGGCTGGTGTCTTGGCTCTGCCGTGCTACTTACTGATATCCAATGGGAAAAAGCTTATCTTCACAGTCAGAGAGATCATTCAGAATTCCTAAGCAGTCAATTGTCATGGAGCCTGACCGAGAAAAGAAAAATTGATTAGAGGAGGTAATGAGAAGGCTCACTTTACACCCCAAAACCAGGAAGTCCCCCAGTGATACATCGAGCCTTCCCCCACAACAGAGGCCCATGCCATACCAATCATCATGTGGATATTTTCTGGTTCCAAGCCATTGAGAAACTTTCTTCTCAAGCTGATTCCTTCAAAGTCCACAAACACTCTTCTGAAAACTTCAAATCCATTCTCAGGAACCACCTGAAACGAAAACCCAGCTGTCGACAGGCTATCCCTTCACACACTATACGTGTGATACTGACTCTCTTGGAGGGCAAGTACAGAGCATATCTCAAAAATCACCCTGCTGTTTCACAGGAGGACTGCTGTATTTCTAAGAAGGTGATTCTAGGAACACACGGTAGAAGGTAAAACAAAGCTTACCATCTTGTTGTTTTCAGCCTATTTTCCCTGAACTCCTATAGACTTGGAAAAGCAACGGAAGCTCTCACCTCGCCTTTGATCAGATCCCGATGTCGTTGGCAATACACTTTCTTATCATCCAGAAAGACACAGTTCTTGGCGCGAGAACACATGAAGTGATAGTTGCTGGTGCAGGACGTTAGGCAGCAACCCACAGTGGCTCCTGGCTTTTGGCAGAACTCACATCTCTAACCACCCAGAGAGAATAGAGGCCTAAGTCAGACTTTCAGATGTTTTAAGCCATTTTCCTTCTCCTCTAAAGAATTACCATTCCGGGTTTTCTGCAAGTCATTTTTTTTAATGGTAATCAGCCGAATTACAGAGAACTGATAGGAACCGTAAAGCCCCCTCTACAGATCCTCTCTCTCCCATCGTCCCTGGGGCCCTGTAACTATTAAACTTAAATATTACACTTTGATTTAGAACTTAAACCAAAACACAGTTTTGTTTCTAGGATGCACAGTTAATTTAGAGAAGATAAAACTTTGAAGACTGAAACTTCAAAGACTAAAAACATCTTACTAGAAAGCTAGTATATCCAAAAGAACTCAGTTCTAGAAAGATTATACCAGTCAGAAACAGAAGGGTTCTCTAGTTACTAGACTTAAATTTATCACACGATTCAAAGATTTCCTTCAACTAGCCTGTATGTCACCACGCTCCTGTGTCACGGTCACAGTCTGGGCTCCTCTCTCCACAAAAGACTTTTTGTTTGTGTTCTCCACAGAATTTACATGGGCTTTTTGTTTGTTTGTTTCTCTTTCTTTCTGATAATTCTTCATCTTCTCCCTTTCTTCAAAATACAGCTTTTAAAATGTTACTCCTTCATGGCCTTTTCTGACTACTCTCAGCTTCTACTGATCATTTCCACAGCCCCTCTTCATGTACTTATGTGGGTTTTTCCTATGGAACCATACAGTCGTGATTCAACTGAGACCTCTGAGATCATTTTGTCTAAATTGCTTAATAAATTAACACCTTTCTTGCACATTCAGATTATCTCCCAAACTAGATAATATGTTGTCTTCTATTTCCTTTGCTTTCCCCAGGGGTCCGAGCAGCAATCTGCCTCCAGGACACACCAGTATTTGTTGCTGGCTAACCGTTCTGCAGGCGCCGTGAAAACTTCAATGAAGTAGCGTGAAGCCACCAAGAGAACATCTGGAACCTGAGGGGAAATCTTTTCCGTAACATTTACACAAGGTCTTACCAGCTGCTTGCCCCTGATCACAGCCATGTGCACGTTCTTTAGTGATCCATCATCGTCTTCAAACACTTCTGCTGACCACAAAGCGCAATTTACATGTGTCCACTCATTCTGGCCAATGTAAAGCAAACGGCCAGCATCCTATGAAATCAAGAGATTTCTTTTTTCTTTAAAGAATATAATGTCAAAGAAGGTTTTCCTTGGCATTAGCTTTACCTCAGACAAGATAACATCAATAATAATTCTTTAACTGGGGGATGCACACAAAAATCAAAATTCATTTCTCAATGTTTCTGTTTCCATGTCTCACCTTTCTAGAATCCATAGACGGAAAATAGTTTATTAAAGTGTGCACTGATTTCTTTAAAACCATATTTCAAAGCCAGTCCTCTCAGCTTGCATTAAAAAACCTTTTTTATTGTAACCTTACTATGTGCCAAGCACTAAATCAAACTTTATAAACATTATTTCCTTTAATCCTCATAACCATTCTGAGGTTAAGTATTATTATTATCCTCATTTTAGAGATGAAACTGAGAGTCAGAGAGGTTAAGCTCCTTGCCAAGGTCAACAAGTAGGCAGCAGAGCACAGAAATGAATCCAGGCAGCCTGCCAGAACCATTCTGCCCTCCTATATTAAACACAAGCCTTTAATATAAAACTTATGTATTTTATTGACTTCCATAAAATCTTTTTGAGAAATTTCCTGTAGAAATCACTAGACATCAACAGGTTAACTTAAGGCAAATCATCTTTTTTTTTTTTTTTTTTTAAAGTGGGCTCCATGAGCAGTATGGAGCCCAGTGTGAGGCTTGAACTCACCACCCAGAGATCAAGACCTAAGCTGAGATCGAGTAGGTCACTTAACCGACTGAGGTTAAGGTGCCCCAAGGCAAATCATCTTTTAAATCAACTAAATCAGTTATAGAAAGAAACCCCCAAGTGCCATAAGCTAGGTGACAAACATTCCTTAAATAAGTGGCACCCAGTCATTGAATTTAGACACAAAGGACCAACAGTTCACAAGAGCATCTGCTAATTCGCCAAAGTACTTACATTAGCACTGTCATCACCATACGTCAAACACAATGCACACTGTCTATTATCTTCTATGCCTGGGGGTGGGTTCAGTTCTGGACTATCTTCTCGACTCCTATCAGTACCTTGGGACCCAAAAGACATCTGGTTAAAAGTGGCAATACTAGGTCTGATTTCCAGGAAGAAAAAAAAAAACCAATTCCGCTTAAATAGCCTGTGGCTTAGAGAATGAACACTTTTTGAAAGTGTTCAAAGTTATGCCATCTCGCCATCTGTTAGAGTATTTATATCGATTTCTTTTTTTTTTCTTTTTTTCTTTTTTTTAAAGATTTTATTTATTTATTTGACAGAGATAGAGACAGCCAGTGAGAGAGGGAACACAAGCAGGGGGAGTGGGAGAGGAAGAAGCAGGCTCATAGCAGAGGAGCCTGACATGGGGGCTCGATCCCACAACGCCGGGATCACGCCCTGAGCTGAAGGCAGACGCTTAACCGCTGTGCCACCCAGGCGCCCCTATATCGATTTCTTGTTACCAGGCCAAGCTAAGCCAAAATAATGATTTTATTACATTAAAGGATGACCCGAAAATTTCCTTCCAATAAGCAAGTATATTCACAAAGTTAGTCATTTGCATCTAGAGAGAAATGGATGATGACGCATTAGGTGCCTTACTCAAAACTGGTGGTGTAGGAGGATGGAGAGGGGTTGGCGAGTCTGGTTCTCCAGGCCCTTTAGGTTTGGGAGCTGGAATGATTTTCTTCATTAAAGGAGGCTGCTCAGTGTGGCTGTTTTCCTCTCGCTCCTGCCACTGAGCATAATTATGGTCAAGTGAAGGTGGAAGCACTGCGTTTGGTAACATCCCACTGCTGAAAATAATTGATTCAACAAGCATTTATTGAAGTCCTACAATATTCCTGGAACTATACAAAATCATCAAATTCTTGATATCATCAGGCCATGGCCCCATGCATGAGCCATTCACAAAATATAAGGACAAGCCACAGAATCTGAAAACTGCCTAAATATATAGGACTTTATTATTTAAAAATATACATATTCTCGACATACGACTCTTGGTTAAACTTCCAGAAGCAAGTGATAACTTTCCCAAAGAATCAAAAGGATTTACTGGAATAAAAATTTAAGGTTAAATATGGAGAATCAAGAGCAATAGAGACCACAATTTGAACTGAGTAACACAGAACCCAATTATAACAAGTCCAAATACTGAGCTACATGTATAAGCACGTGTATTATACATCTGCCCCAAGTTAAGCCAAGTTGCAGAAAACATAATATATAAAGAAAAAAAGGGGAGCAACAGACTATAATAAACATTAAGTATTATCTCTAAATCAGCATTTCTGTAAAGGCATTTCAACTGATTAATTTTTAATCTTAAAACCTAG
Source organism: Ailuropoda melanoleuca (assembly GCF_002007445.2). Lineage (NCBI taxonomy): Eukaryota > Metazoa > Chordata > Mammalia > Carnivora > Ursidae > Ailuropoda > Ailuropoda melanoleuca. The sequence continues at coordinate 14,388,953 of NC_048225.1, read as the reverse complement.
TCTAAAGAAACCTTAATCTAGAAATATAAGAACTCTCAGATTTCCAGCTGATGAGGTGGGAAAAAAAAGTAATACTGAATTTACTTACTTGCTCGATACTTTATTTGGCTCCCAAAACCTAGACTTTTTGACACTGAACCATGGAAAAACACGTTCCATTTGCTAACAGAAAAACAAACAAAGAAACAAAATGTAAGCAGGTGAACATTGATTTGGAAACCACATAAAAAATAACAACTTCACACCAGCTTTTCTGTCAATACGAGGATGATTTCAGGGCACCAAGAGAAAGATCCATCCACTCTGGTGACCTCACCAACTTCCTCCCAAAGAATCAGAGGAATGACTTAAACCAAAAGATGTTTTATACACATAGCAAAACAAAACGGAGAAGAGAACAAATCCGTTCTGTTCATGGAGTAATTACCCATAGATAAGCATTAAAAACACGAACTATTAATATCATTCACCCGAATAAAGAAGGACTTGACCATGCTGTTGGCTTTTTTAATCTCTGGCTGCCCTCCATCTGAATTAATGGCTGCTTGAATGATCTTCACGATATCATCACTGAACTCCAACTGCATACAAAAACGAAGTATTAATTATTCATAAAACAGTGTGCTCTCAAAACCACTTCCTCTTCCCTCCTAAATCATCCAGCCCAGAGATCCAACAGAAAATGGACACCCTATTTTAATGCAGTGTAATTTCTCTTTAGCGGAGGCCTCTGGAAATCAGTTCACAATTAACTTGTGGCAGTCAAGGAAAGCCAGGCTAATAAGGCAGGAATCCAAATAAACTGGCTATATCACGGTAAGTTACCCAAATAGGGTCATAATTTTTTATTTAGGTTAAAATAAACAACTGAATAGCAAATACGGACCACAAGATAACAGATGATTATTCCCATACATTCTTAAAACCATAACTTGAAGATATCTATCTATAAATGAATATCCCATAGAGAAAGACACATTATTTAGACGTGATTTCAAGAGGGGCAAACCAAGTAACTTCACATTAGCTTTTTTCCATAAACAGCTTTTTTTAAGATTTTTATTTATTTATTTGAGATAGAGAGGGAGAAGCAGCAGGGGAGCAGAGGGAGAAACAGGCTCCCCGCTGAGCAGGGAACCCGACGTGGGGCTTGATCCCAGAACCCTGGGATCATGACCCAAGCATAAGGCAGACACTTAATCAACTGAGCCACCCAGGCGCTTCTCCATAAACAGTTTTAATAAAAAAATAATTTTTAGAGAACTCAGAAGACAGCCAAATTAAAAAAAATTTTTTGAGACACTACCTTCCCATCTTCTGAAACACAGAGCTAAAAGAACTCATGTATTTTTAGGTATTTAAATCTACCCGACATTTCTAAATATAATACAAACCATCTCTTGGTGCTTACTCCCAGCCTCGTCCCCCAAAGACCCAAAGGAGCTAAACTGGCATTTGAAATGTTGGTAGTCTGAGGCAGAAACATACCACAGATGTGTAGTTCCCTTGGTCCATCTTCCTCTTGACTCCTTCCAGATCTAAGGGCTGCTGATCTTCCTGTTTGCTGACCTCAGTAAGCACTGGTGGGTCAGGTCCTTCTGGGGAGCTGCGGGAAGGTATACTCTCCTCTGTCTCAGGATTTAAGTCTGGAGGCTTGGCAGCCTGTTGCCAGGAAAGACAGGTTTCTTTTATTTAACACTGAAAACGAGGCATCTGTGCAAATTCTATTAAAATTAAAATTAATAAAGATGATACTGAATGATTCACATTATAAAACCTAAAGAACATAAAAATAATCAGAGATTTCTTAAATAAATAGAAAAAGAAAGTTAGAATGAGCTGGTTCTCTAATAGTTTGAGGAGATGAACTTAGGAGCTTTGCTTGGTAACTTCCAAATGGAGTCTGAAGACACAGAGACTGTCCAGTTCCTCCTGAGGGAGACAGAAACAGCAAACTGTCCTATTCAAAAAACGGAGCTCTGAGGAGCTACAGCAGCAGCCTAGCTCTGAGTTTGAGTTATCTGTGTGGTTCTTCCAACATTTTACCTTGTGTTTCCGATGACAGCTCCACAGAAGAACAGTTCACAACTTCAGTGGACAAAAAGTAGTGGTTTACACATTGTGCCCTGAGCCCTAGGGATTTCCCGAAGTGACAGCCACATGACTGCCACCTCAGGCCACCATGCTCCCTCTCACCCAGATTACTCCGACTGCCTCTTAATCACCGTTCCTGCCTCTAGCCTCCGTCCTCTCCTCTCCTTCCTCTGTCTCGAGGCAGAATCTTTTTTTTTTCCTTTCCTAAAAAGCAACTCTGATCAGGTTACTCTTAGGTGATGCCTTTCACTGCTGCCCCCCAGAGCCCTCAGAGTATAAAGTCCACATTTCTTATCATAACAGCAAAGAAAGTCCCCAAAGAAGGTCCTACTCTTGGTCCTCAAGATTTTTTTTTTTTTTTTTTTAAAGATTTTATTTATTTATTCGACAGAGATAGACAGCCAGCGAGAGAGGGAACACAAGCAGGGGGAGTGGGAGAGGAAGAGGCAGGCTCAAAGCAGAGGAGCCTGATGTGGGGCTCGATCCCCTAACACCGGGATCACGCCCTGAGCCAAAGGCAGACGCTTAACCGCTGTGCCACCCAGGCGCCCCTCAAGATTTTCTTAATGGTTGAAAGCCGAAGCAAGTAACTCCTCAAAACTGAATGAAGACTGGAGTAAACGAACATTCCCTCACTGGGTAAAGCCCACCTGAGCACAAACTCTCAGAGCCCACCTGTCGGTAGCGAAGCAAGTGGCTGGTGGTCCGAGAGTTGAGCAGAGCTGTCAGAACCTGCTTCAGGGAGCTCTGCAGCTCCTTCTCCAGGGCCAGCCGCCACTCTGCAGGGTGCCGCTCAGTGCAGTTCACGCAGGTGTAGGCCACGCTCTCCGGCAGATTAGACAGAATCTCATACATCTCATCTAGAAAAACAAAAACCCGCAATGCTGAGGTGCTCCGAAGAGTGGCAGAGTGGGAGAGGAGGACACTACTCCCCTGAACTTAATACCAAGCTGTACCCTGGGGACAGAAGCAAGACTCTAATGTCCCCTAGGAACCCAACACGCATTGATCTCTGAAAGGACACTACGGACGCTAGCCCAGGATTTGGTTACTGAGAATCAATAGGTTAAGGTACCCACAAAAAACAGCAAATAAATATTTTAAAGGGATACATTCACGATAAATGAGCACAATCTGACACGAAGGTGCTTATTGTAGGGACCAGAAATGGAAATTTCAGAAGACTTCAAGCAACAACACAGCCATGATTTTATGTTTACAGGTAACTCTGGGGGCTATAAATGTACCAAGCAAGAAGGAAACTGTAATAAAAAGACTCCAACCTTCTGTACCTGAAAGATTCTCACATTTGGAATGGACCCAGCGATCACACTTCCCACACTGCATCATCTTACTCTCGTAGTCATCGTCGTCGTAACACTTATCACAGAGAGGGCAGAAGTTCCCTGAAAGCAAAGCACACTTTTCAGCAGTGCCTCTCAGGCCCTGACTTCCATGTGCCAACTCTCTTCTGGACCTGCTCACACATGCCCGTGGGGACCTACTATGCAATGTTCACACATCTGTAAAGTGTCCAGATTTTTCTGACCTCTTAGAAGATTCTACTAAGACTCATGAGGTAGAGTTGACAAAGAACACAGTACAAAAAGAATGAGAGAATGTTCTCTTCTACACATTCCAAAGAAAAGAGGCAAAGATACGGGAGTAAAAAAGCAGTTAATGTACACTTTCTCCTTATTCCTAGTGCTTTAGTAAGTTAGAGCTCAGAGCAGCACTTCCTAAAATTCAACACAAAGTACAGCCTTCACTGATTTGCTTTATCCACGCACCCCTTCTATTCTTCTTCTTTTTTAAAGATATTATTTACTTGACAGAGAGAACGAGAGAGCACAAGCAGGGGGAGGGGCACAGGCAGAGGGAGAAGCAGGCTCTCCACTGAGCAGGGAGCCCGATGCAGGGCTCAATCCCAGGACCCTGAGATCATGACCTGAGCCGAAGGCAGACGCTTATCCAACCGACTGAGTCACCCAGGCACTCCCCCTCCATTATTCATTACTTAATAGATTTAACATTGATTTGATTACTTTAAATAAGTTCAGTAGTAAACTTTGTATCATTATTATCCTAAGTCAGTAAAATGAGTTTAGTGTATCAGGTATAATTTTTTCTTCTAGTGTAACTATTACAACGTTTGACTCAGTACCACCTAAAATCATTTCTGAAACAATCAAATGTCTATGTACCTCACTTTGGAAATACTAGCTAAGAGCATTTCTTTGTGGCTAGTTATTACAAAAAGACCCTTTTAATTCTTCCCATATAAGCTAACAAAACATTTCTAGTTGCTGCAGTACTCTGTGTAAAGGAAAGAGCAAGATCAGGAACTTAGTAAATGGATCTAAATGGTATCCTTGACCAGACGTATAAAACTTTTTACTTCATTCCACTGGAGTGTCCAGTTCACCCTCAAAACACCAAACACAACTTCTAAAAGTTGAAAAAACTGGGGGCGCCTGGGTGGCACAGCGGTTAAGCGTCTGCCTTTGGCTCAGGGAGTGATCCCGGCGTTATGGGATCGAGCCCCACATCAGGCTCCTCTGCTATGAGCCTGCTTCTTCCTCTCCCACTCCCCCTGCTTGTGTTCCCTCTCTCGCTGGCTGTCTCTATCTCTGTCAAATAAATAAATAAAATCTTTAAAAAAAAAAAAAAGTTGACAAAACTGGCCTTTGTGAAGTACCTTTAGCAAAGAGTTTGGCACAGTCATGGCACAGTGAGAAGTCGTGAGACCACTGTGCATCCCACCCTTTGCCTGGAGTGGTGGATCCACAGCTCTTGCAGCGAACACACTTGGTGCAGATCTGGAAAAGAAAAGAAATTCAGCAGGAGTTTCTTATTTATAATATCTTGTCTCATTTCAAAAGACCTCAGATGCAATCCGTTTCTCAAGCTGACCTCGTTCCTGGGATGGCTTTTCCTGGTAATGAGACTACAAAATAGTTACAGGGACATCCCCAATCAAGGGGATCCCTATTCCAGGCTGTGTGAGCCCAAGAGCTCCATGACTGTTCTCTCTGCAATGGCGTCATATGGGTACTCACCCAAACTTTCTTCTTCTTGGTGGGCTTGGTGGGGTAGTTTGGTCCCAGGCACTCGGGGTGATAGCTGTTTCGGCACTTATTACACTCTAGCAGCTGCTGCAGGGAACAGAAAGGCAGGGGATGAAGACGTATATGCTGCCAATTACGAAATAAGTAAGTCACAGAGACGAAAAGTACGGCAGAGGGATTACAGTCCATGAGACCGCAATAACGTAGGATGGCAGGTGGGGACCGCGCTTCTCGTGCTGAGCACTGAGTCATGTACGCAAGTGCTAAGGTCACTGAGTTGTACACCTGAAACAGCATATTGTATGTCAGCTATACGTTAATAAAAAAAATAAAAGAAGGAAGGGAGGGAGGGAGGGAGGGAGGGAGGTGGGGAGGAAGGAAAAGAAAATATAAAAGCAAGACGGTGGGTATCACATCAAAAAAAAGAGAAGATAAAAGAGGGGCATTACATCGACTCACTTGAAGTGCCTCTTATTTAGTACCCATTTCATATTTACCCTCAAGTAAGTATAGCACATCATCAGAACAGTTTAAATTTTCTCATGAACTTTTTTACTCTCAAAGAAAGCACTGGGATTTATGTCCTGCCAAAGGCACTCAGTGATGAATATTCTTATCAGACAGATTTGAATTATTGGGGGGATTTTATTGAATGCCATGTTTTCTTCTATATTCCCCAAATTAAACCATAAAAATAGGCAATGAATTATACCCATATAAATAGTCACAATAGACTATGCCAACAGAGAAATAATACAGGTGCAAAACCCTAAACCAAAAGGCAGAAACGGAGACAGTGAGTAATATTCTAAACCAGTTCTGTTACTTAGTTTTATACCTTGGTAGCCTGATGCTGCCTTCCACAAACATGACAGAACTTGCAGCGGCGACAACACCAGTTCTCCAGCTGGTCCTCCAGGGGGCGCTCGTTCTCCTCTAAACAGAACTTGTGGAAGGGCTCACAACAGACTTGGCAGTACACAAACTAGGGTAAGACGGGGAACACAGTTGTCAAATAACATGCAGAGACATCAACCAAATGCTATTTACAGACTCCAGGCTTTAGGAGTCCAATGGAGAGTGTGTGTGTGTGTGTGTGTGTGTGTATTTTTTAATGTAATACATAATCATTTAGCAATGACGAAAAAAAGCACAAGATTAGGCACTGCAGGAGATGCAGGGGCCTAAAGTAATAATGGTAGAAATTAAAAAGTAACAAAATAAATATAATCCCAAATTTACCACAATGCGCTAAGTGTCGAAAGCAAGGTACAACCAAGAGCTATGGGAAAGGGGGAAAAGGGAGAGTTTTATTTTTTATTATTTTTTTATTATTTTTTTAAAAGATTTTATTTATTTATTTGACAGAGACAGCCAGCGAGAGAGGGAACACAAGCAGGGGGAGTTGGAGAGGAAGAAGCAGGCTCCCAGCAGAGGAGCCTGATGTGGGGCTCGATCCCATAACGCCAGGATCACGCCCTGAGCCAAAGGCAGACGCTTAACCGCTGTGCCACCCAGGCGCCCCAAAGGGAGAGTTTTAAAGGCTTCCTACAATTAAGACAGTTGTAAGCTCTGGTTTGTCCTTTCTATCTCTAAATGTAGAAATGTTATTTTCACGTATGGAGTTTTTAAAAATTTGAATGAGGATGACCCAGACTTTTCTTTTGCCATAGCAGAATTACTGGGACAACTGGTCAAACCTAAATAAGGCTTATCAATTAGATAACACTAATATACCACTGTTAATTTCCAGACTTTGACAACTATACCGTGATTATAGGAGAGAATGTTCTTGGTTTTAGGAAACACACACTAAAATATTTAGACATAAAAGGATATGTCTGCAACTTCCAAATTTTTAGAAAAAAAATGTGTTATATATAAAATTTATATAGCTATTTTATTTCTCACTTTGTAAAATACAGACACACGAGTAAAGGATAAAGCGAATAAAAATATGAACATTTGGGAAATCTGGGTGAAGGGTATATGGGAATTCTTTGTACTTCCCTCATAACTTTTCTGCAAATCCGAAATAATGTCAACATAAAAAGTTTTTAAAAATTCGAATGTCTGGGGGTCCGTAGATGGCGAAGATGGTTAAGCATCCGACTCTTGGTTTTGGCTCAGGTTGTGATCTCATGGTCATGGGACTGAGCCCTGCATCAGGCTCTGCACTCCATGGGGAGTCTGCTTGAGATTCTCTCCCTCTCCCCCTCCCCACTGCCTGTTCTCTCTCTAAAATAAATAAGTAACTCTTAAAAAAAATCCCCAACCTTGAATGTCAGAATTCATCAAACACTAGTTATGCTTTAGGAGTATAATGCAGATAGTGAGCTATTCATTCTCTAGTTCAGTTTTTATGAATCCTGCGGGACTGCTGTGCACAACTACACAATCTAAATTAAAGCAATTATACTCAGGGGAAAAAAAACCCATTTTATCGCAGAAGTTGCAGGACTGGTGCTATAAGTTATTCCTGTGGGGAGCATATGTGTGCATGTAAAGCATTAAGATTATGTGCAAAAGAGATACAGTAGACCCCTGACACTTACAAACTGAATATTCTTAGTCTCAGTATATCTAAAGCAGCCCCGCCACTTAGAATAATATTATTATTCATAATGGGCACTAAAATATTTGCTTAATGAATACCAGACAATAATTTGTAATTTTGCTACTGTATAATTTAACATAGCAAGTGGGCAGGACTGAATCTCTTAGCTGGTGAGTGAGTCTCTCCCTGATTGCTCAATATGTACATTATAATCTGGCCTTGGGATTTCTTCATGACCTTAAAATACATATGTGATAAAATAATAAGCTAAGGAGGTATTCTGGAATTGAGAATTGTATGAATGACCCACTACTGCTTCCTATTTAAAATCGTGCTTTTGGGGCGTCTGGGTGGTTCAGTCTGTTAAGTGTCTGTCTTCAGCTCAGGTCATGATCCCAGAGTCCTGGGATACAGCCCCGCCTCGGGCTCCCTGAGTCGTCTTCTCCCTCTCCCTCTGCCGCTCCCCCTGCTTGTGCTCTCTTTCTCTCTGTCAAATGAAGAAATTAAATCTTAAAAAAATAACATAAATAAAATAAAATTGTGCTTTTCTTTCTTTCTTATTATAAAGGTGGCAAATACTGACTGCAAAAGACTCAAAAGGATAAAGAAAAATAAAGAGAAAACACGGTACCCATAATCTAATCACACTTTTTAAGATTTTGGTGTAAATCCTTCCACAATTCTTTCGGCGTGTGTATATATATATATTTTTTTTTTAAAGATTTTATTTATTTATTTGACAGAGACAGCCAGCGAGAGAGGGAACACAAGCAGGGGGAGTGGGAGAGGAAGAAGCAGGCTCATAGCGGAGGAGCCTGATGTGGGGCTCGATCCCAGAATGCTGGGATCACGCCCTGAGACAAAGGCAGACGCCCAACGACTGCACCACCCAGGCGCCCCCGGCGTATATATTTTTAAAACAATGTCCAAACCAAAATGGGATCACACTTTACATACTACTTTGTAACCTGCTTTTTTTTTTTTTCTTTTTTTAAGATTTTATTATTTGTCAGAGAGAGAGAGAGAGCACAAGCAGGGGAAACGGTAGGCAGAGGGAGAAGCAGGCTCCCCACTGAGCGAGGAGCCCGATGTGGGACTCAATCCCAGGACCCCGGGATCATGACCTGAGCCAAAGGAAGCTGCTTAATCAACTGAGCCACCCAGGTGTCCCTTGTAACCTGCTTTTTTTTTTTTTTTAAGATTTTATTTATTTATTTGACAGAGATAGAGACAGCCAGCAAGAGAGGGAACACAAGCAGGGGGAGTGGGAGAGGAAGAAGCAGGCTCATAGCAGAGGAGCCTGATGTGGGGCTCGATCCCACGTCGGGATCACGCCCTGAGCCGAAGGCAGACGCTTAACCGCTGTGCCACCCAGGCGCCCCTGTAACCTGCTCTTCTAACTCAGTGATGTGTCATGGACACCTTCCCGTGTCAATATCAATCTATATTATTATCTAGGACTTCCTATTTGCCCTTATATGCATGTCCTATGATTAAAGACTCCCGCCTCTTATTGACAAACTTTTGGTTGTTTCCTATTTTTCATTATCATAAACAGTACCGAAATAAACCCTTCTATTTATTTTATATATAGAGAGAGAAAGAAGGGTTTATTACATATATATGTATTGTATACACACATATATACACACATACCTATGAATAAACCTATTTGCCGATTTCTCCGATTATATCCTTAGGATAAATGCCTGGAGTGTTGTTGCTGGGTTAGACAGTATGCTCATTTTAAAGATAAATACGTATTTCTGAACAATCTCCTCAGAAAGAAAGATCGCAACTAACTTAGATTCCACCAACAGGAAGTCCTATTTCCACAGCATCTTTCCCCCCCCACATGATTTTGTTAAAAGAGTTCATTTATTTTTAAGATTTTATTAATTTATTTATGGAGAAGGGGGGAGCAGGGGAGGGAGAGAGAGAATCTCCAGCAGACTTGGAGCTGATGGGAGCTGGAGCTCGATCTCACAACCCTGAGATCGTGACCTGAGCCGAAATCAAGAGTCAGATGCTTAACCGACTGAGCTACCCAGGCGCCCCTGAAGATTTTGTTTTTTTAAGCAACCTTTATGGCCAACGTGGGGCTCGAACTCACAGTCCCTGAAACCAAGAGTCACATGTTCCACCGACTGCAACAGCCAGGCACCCCTTCCCACATAATCTTCATAAGGTCCAATTTTTGGTCATCAGAAGGTTTAATGACCCCCGCCCACCATGTTTTTCTTTCTCATTTTATGAATTACATATTCCTGTCCATAGCCCATTTTTTTACTGGGTGTTGTTCCTTTTTCTTATTAATTGCTAAGAGCTCTTTACAGACAAGGGGATTTTGACAGTCAATGTAAGATAGCCATCTCTTTGTCCTGAAGTACACTATATCATTTTTGCCATGTTTGGACATTTAGCAGAACTATCAGAACTCTAATAAAAAGAGTGCATTTAAGAGAAGAGATCATTAAACCCTTCACACCCAATAATTCTGCTCCTCTACTAAGAAGCAGATTCCTTCCTGAAATCTCTAAAAAAAAAACTTCTAAAGCATTTCATTAGCTGAGGACAGTAGGGGTGCATGGCTGGCTCAGTTGGTGGAGACTGCGACTCTTATTGCTCTCTGGGCTGTGAGTTCAAGCCCCACACTGGACACAGAGATTACTTAAAAAAAAAATAAATAAAAAATTGAGGCGCCTGGGTGGCGCAGTCGTTAAGCGTCTGCCTTCGGCTCAGGGCGTGATCCCGGCGTTCTGGGATCGAGCCCCACATCAGGCTCCTCCGCTGGGAGCCTGCTTCTTCCCCTCCCACTCCCCCTGTTTGTGTTCCCTCTCTCACTGGCTGTCTGTCTCTGTCAAATAAATAAATAAAATCTTTAAAAAAATAAAAATAGAAAAAAAGAGGGAATAGTACCTGCTACACACCGGCAAGAGAGAAGAAATTATTTCTTTCATCACAGCAAAATCATCTACCATCAACTGTCGGGTACCAAGAAGCAGCTTCTCTTACCTCTACGTGCCCACTGCTGGCACAGAGAAAGCAAACCACTCTGGGTGTTATAGGAACAGAGGTCAAGATTCCTAAGCCTCCCATCTCCCACACATTTTCTGCTTCACAATCCTCCTGTAGAGAGAGAGACGGATTGTTCATGAAAGTGTTCCAGTGACACAAACTTTGGATTGAGAGCAAGGCCGGCAAGCGCACAATCAGAGTGACAGCAGAGCGGCACGAAGACTTCGTTTCAGTGGGTTCAAAAATAATGGCTGCTTTAAAAAATTTTCATCTCAGACACAAACTGTTAAAACGCTCACCTACTGGTTTAATTCATGTTAATGAGAACGCAAAGATATCCCGGGAGCGACTTTTCCTTAGAGTTTTGCTGATTCAAGCACGCATCATGGTTGGAGAATTCCCACGCACAAGAATTACTTCCTCAGGCGCTGTTCTCATCCGCATGCACTTTCTCACTTAGGCTGATGCCCGTGTTTGTCCGTCAGCTCATAAACGGTGACCTCACGACACTGACCAGAGCTCTCTCACACCTGAACCCACCTGCCAACGGTAGTTCTTTTCCCTGACTGGGTGCTGAATTCCCCCTTTCATCAACACCTTGGACATCATTTTTCGATCTGAAGTCCATGACGCGCGACATACTACATGGTCACGAAACACTTTTACCTTAAAGTCCACTCTGATCCTGTGGACTCCATCTGCTGGGATTTTTTGCTTCGAACTATTGCCATTGGAGAGAGTGCTGAGGATGTTCAAAGTGCCTGTGTTCTCCTGCTTACTGACTGGAGGTGGCTTTTCCTACAGAGACAGGAGATGGATAAAGAACAAAACCACGTCCTACTTGCCTCCCCTTTCCAACAGGTAACAATGCAAACAGCAAACCTTACTAATAGCTCTGGAGAACACGTTTCCAACACAAGTATCCCACAGATCCTTTTTTCCATGGGGGCTTTTTATGTATGTAGGACAGCCCTAGGAGAATTCCAGAACTCTCCCTCCTGTGGGTTTTTGTCTTGCTTCTTTGTGGTCCATGATGCCAGCTGAGGTTGTCGGCACCATGAAACTGAAGTGACAGCATGGGAACAGTTTATTCCGCCGTTTTTCTACATCTTTGAGTTGCACATCGAATCTGGGGCTGATCATTCCACTCGTGTTTAAGCTGTCTAGGATGGTCACAACAGTGTTCACAGCTCTGTGACCATCAGTGATTTCAATCTGTCAGTGTAACCACGCTTTAGCACCGCAGTCAGAAGCCAGACAGTTAAGACCCTGGCACCTGCCTCTCTTTGGCACTGTTGGCAGTCTTGAGAGCATCGGCCAGGACGCTCACGCACACCAATATGGGGACACAGAGAGACAGCTGAAAGAACCTGAAGATTCTTTTTTTTAAACATTTTCTTTAAAAGTTACTTATTTGAGAGCGAGGAAGAGTGCATGCGCGCACAGAGAGAGGGGCAGAGGGAAACGTGGAGGGAGAATCTGTGCTACCCAATGCAGGGCTTGATCCCACAACCCTGAGATCACAACCGGAGCCGAAATCAAGAGTTGGACGCTCCACTGACTGAGACACCCAGGTGCCCCAAGCCAAAAGATTCTTAAAGACCCCTCTCTCTCCACATAATAAACATAGTAGACACAGGGAAGGGGGACTGCTGTAGATGAAAGTCGCTAAAGGATGCTGGGCCAAAAAACAATCACAGTAAGCGGCCTGTGGTGTCAGCCTAAGCACAGAAGGCCACAAAGCAAGGGAAAGACAAAAAACAAAATGATCTAAAGTCTAAACCTGCAGTTTGTTCATTTTAAGAAAGTCCACTGCCATCTACAGGGAAGCAGATACGAGGTTTCATTCACTCAATCACGTAAATGTCAAGGATAAGACTATGTCCCTACAGAGTGGAACACATCCCTGAGCAATGGCAGAGAAACAAATCTCTCCTCACCTTTTCTTTTGGTTTTTGTTTTACAGGAATACTTGGGCGAGGAGCCACTTTTTTCTGCTTGCTTTGCTCTGGACCTAAAGAATTCAAAATAAATTGCAGTCAGACGCCACTAAACTCAGAGTTTGTGCTACACAGCAATGACCACCTCAGGACTTACTGGCCTGTGAAGAAAGGGGCATCAGAAAACACAAAAACCGACTGAAACTCTAGGCTTTACATAGGAAATTAAGACAATATCTCCAACTTAACTGGTTTTTTTGCTTCTATTTCTTTATTATCATATAAATAGCTTAAAAGAGAGCTAATTTTCCTTAACTAAAGGCTTAAAAATATACATTTCGAGTCTCCAAATGCTGGGTAAGAAAGACAATGGTGTTCTCTGCTGGTACTTCTGGTTCAGCAACTCCTTCTTGCCTTCCTCACTCACCTGATTCTGGTGGTGGAGGCTGCTTTTTCTTGGGCTCACTAGGAGCGGTCTTGGGAACTTCTTTTCTCGGCGGTGCTGTGCTCGGTGGCTGTGGAGGGGTGACTGGCACTGGCTGGGAGGCCTGCTTGCTGGACTTCCTGGAAGCTGGAGTGGTAACTTGTTTAGATTCAGGAACTGGGGCAGAGGCGTTCCCTTCTTCGCTCTTTTCCTCAATGGGCTTTCGAGGCGGGGGTTCACTATTGCTCTTCTTGGGGGCAGGGTCCTCTCTTGCTGACGGGGCAGGTTTCTGACCAGAGTCCACCACACTCTTCCCAACATTGCTCTCCTTGGTCTCTTTCTTTTCGCTGGTTTTAGACTTTTTCTCTTTCTTTTTCACAGCTGAGGGGAAAGAACCAAGAGGATTTATCTATAAGTAAGAAAAACTTTCTCTAAGGCAGAAGCACAGGAATATAACACAATCTTATCCACAGTGCCCTGCGGCTAAAGTCGACACTGGAAGGAGCAAGTTGGTCACAGGAGACAGGGATACTTGTGTTGTTCTCGGAAATGGAACGGACTGGAATTGTTATGGGATTTAAAAATGTTTTTGATTATGGAAAATTTCATAGTAAAGGGAGTAGTAAAATGAACCCTCATGTAACTACCACCCAGCTTCAACAAACACCAGCTCGCTGGGAAGAGCAGTTAAACAAGCAAACACACGAACAACTAGCAGCCTATTCACACTAGATGCATGACTGTGTGGCGTCAAAGCAGGAAGCATTTGGGGAAGATCTTTTCACAACGCTACCTTTTGCTTGCTTCTGAAGGTAGGCTTTGGAAGGCATCCATTGTAGATTCTGACATTTTCTCATCCTAGGATAACAAGGGATACCATAAAGTAAACTACATTTAGAAGAAAAGCCACTGAAACAAGTGTTAATTTCCCTGCCAAGAATCAGTGAACCTTTACTAGGGTTCATCTTGAGAGCTGAAAAAAGTACTCAGACTGAATCTGAGCCTCTGAATGCTTCGATCAGCAATTTTACCTACCTTTAGGGTCTAAAAGGAGTAAATATCAAATTATTTTTGAAATGGGACTCAAATTTCTTATAACCCAGTACTAACTAGCAGCACACACAAAATGACCAGCTGGTGTTTCTTATAGTCAAATCGGTTCTGCTCCCTTATGAGATTAATATTCACATGGTAATCTGAATAAAAATGGACTAAAATTAACCAACGAGTCCTTTGTCTGATCCTACATCGCTACAGGTCTATCTCAGGGCTTTGATATATATATTCACCCCTCAATTTAATGAAACTAAAACTTACTTTGAAGTCTAAAACTGAGCTAAATCCATTTCAACCCCTAAATTATAGTGAGGTTTATATTGCAATCCTGTACCTTTCTGCTGATCAGTGAATTGTCTCACTTCTTTCCACTAACAGGGCTGAGACAAGATTCTTGCTTAAGGCCAAAACTAAACCAAAGCACAGAACTACTTACTGTGTCCTAGAAACTGTCTCCCCTGAACTAAAGTCTCCCAACCACATTCTTTAAAAATTTATTTTTTATAATAATTTTTTATTATGTTATGTCACCATACAGTACATCCTTACTTTTTGATGTAGTGTTCCATGATTCATTGTTTGCGTATAACACCCAGTGCTCCATGCAATACGTGCCCTCCTTAATACCCATCACCAGCCTATCCCAATCCCCCACCCCAACCACATTTTCTATAAATGACTTTCATGTTACCATTCATTCAGCAAATACCTCTTGCTAATATCTACTCCTTGTGCCAAGCACGTTATGAGATGCTCAGTCACTAAAATTTGTTTGTGCAACTTTCTTGATCCATTTTACACAAATTATCCCAAAGAGCAGAAAGTGATTCCACAAACTGACTAAAAAAAGGGAGAAAAGATCAAGTAATCAAAACTTTCAGATCAAAAACTCTCCACATGCATGAAAACATTCTGGGAGTTAGAAAGCCAAGGGTCTTACACTAAGGTATCACCACTTTTTCCTGAATGCCATAAAGACTAATTTCAGTTGACCTGAAAAATTATAATACGAATAGATATAATATATAGTTAAATCCAATATAAGTTATAGCTCAATTATATATAAATATTATACATACATGTGATTTATATATAACTTCTATAATATAGAAAATATAAATATATAAATTCGTCAGTTTTTACGTAGACACCCCCCAGAGCTGCACTGATATGGTAGCCACTAGGCACATGTGGTCATTTAAATTTAAATTAATTGAAATGCAATGCAATTAAATATGTAGTTCCTCAGTCCCACTAACCACACGTCAAGTGTTCCACAGCCACGTTCGGCTAATGGCTACCACGCGGACTGAGCAGAGAGAACGGTTCCGCCGCTGCAGGACTTTCTACCAGACAGCACTGCCTCGAGTACTTCTTATTTAAGGACACCCCAAACCTAGCCACATCGCAAAATCCAACTCTGCAACTAAGCTTGCACCTCAAGGAGACTCGACACAACCACTCTGTTTTCGGATCCATCCCTGCAACGGACCAGGCACACACACACCCTCCGTGGCTGAGAGGTGAACCGCGCAGAGTAAGACACCCACTCACTTGCAGCACTGCTTCTTTATATTTCGGCCACCAAACTTGGGTTTGTCTAAGCAATTAGTACAAACACCACAGTCCTCAGGCACCTGGCAGCCAGGACACTGCCCACACCGCCTGGATCGTCGCCCTTTCTTTACTGGAGGTTCCTGAGGCGCCTTGTTTCTGGTAACGGGTTTAATTGGTTTGATGGGTGGAGCGAGAGGTTCAGCATCTTCTGAGCCAGCAATTGATGACTTGTCTGTTAAAGAAACGTGTCATTAGTTCTAAGGGAGTATCTAATTCCTTCGCGGGAGCACAGGTGGAATTCCTCAAAATCCATTTATATCATTATATACATTCAAGCCTCATTTTAATTACGACTCCAAAAACGAAATACGTCATCATAAAAATATTCATATGCTGAAGTCAGAGCCTGTTTTAAATAATTCTTTATATGTTTTAAAACACCTATAACTTGCAGCTTGGTGAAAGCACAAATCCAGACACTGCAGTCTAACCTAAAACCAAGAATGCGAACTGAATGCTTCTTAAGATTCTCTAAACCTCTACATTTTATACGAGCAGTCAACTGGCATTTAAGTCACCCATCATCTAAATGCAACCATGAGAATGTTCCTCACAGACCTCCAACCACAGGGAACGTAACTAACTGACCAAGGGCCCCAACTGCTGTGCTCTGAAATCCAGTGGTACACCGAGGCCACACTTACCATGGGGGTTGCTCCTAGGCAGTGACTGAGCATGGCGGAGAAACTAAGGTTACCCTGTTCCTGGGAGACACAAAACTCCCCTGACAGTCAGCTTTTGCTCAAGGACTCCCCGACAGCCTTGCCAAACTCTCTGGGAAAATAGTCTGGGAAGATTCTGCCCAACCCTCCCTCCCTCTCTCTTTTCTTGGGGTCAGACTTGCAGCCTGACCGTTGTCCTAGCCTTCCCCAGCTCCCTCCCATTTTCTCTCTCGGGTCTTTTCTCTAGTGTAATCCAAGCACACTTAATACACCCTTGCCATTTGCTTTTTGGAGGACCCAGACTAACACACAGTGCTATGAAGAGACTACTAGGTATCCCCAGAATGACCAGCAAACAAATCAAATGTCTGTTCAGACTTCCAGGTTGATACCCCTGACCTACCATCATTCCCCATGGAAGACAAAATCTTTTCTCGTTCTTCCCATGGTAAGGCACTCAGGGTGGGCATGTCATCAGGAAACACAGCTCGTTTTCGGCCAAGGGCAACAGCAGCTCTTCTGCAGACATGTTTAATGCGGGGTCCTCGCACAGAGGTCTCTGATGAATCACTTTCTTGACCCTGAATAAGAGGCAAGTCAAAACAAACAACAGCAAGCATACATGTTGAAAATGTAATTAAATGAAGCCAAGGTATAGCTGGTAGGTTATTACAATCTAGAATCAACACGTACAACTCTAGCTATTCTCAGCTGATAAGCCGTGACAATCTACAGAAATCGACTAGTTCTGTATCCTACAATTGGCAGCAAAAAAGGGGGGCAGGGCTTTTAATAAAAAAAAAACAGAAATCGAACTAAGTTTTTATTCCACATTATACTAGTGCTTTAAATTCCCCTCAAAGCTCAAGCTGCCAGTCTACATTATCCAAAAGTTTGGCCTGAAGTTAACAGGGCTTATCTAATCACAGACTACTTCTTCTATTTCCCCAATCCATGGAGTAGGGGAAACAACTTATAAATGTAAGCATGAAAGGCCACAGCTCTGCACAGAAACATCTCGCATTTTAAAGAGTCAATGCTCCTATCACTAGGAGGCTAACCAAAAAAATCCAAAACGGTATCAGAAATAATCCCATCATACTCCTGTTAGAACTCTCAACTGGCAAAATTCTAAAGCTAAATATGGCCCTAGGATGAATAACATGAAAAACCTAAATGTGTGGTCATCTTAACCTAACTTGGTGTGTTGGCATAAATATGTATCTACTACATGGCAATTTTTAAAAAGAGCCTAAAGATCAGCAGGTTTTCTCAGAAAAGTCCAGTGCCTAGGTACCTAAAAAAAAAAAAAAAAAAAAAAAAGCTGTTTTTTGTAAAATTTGTCTTCATTTTAACGAACTGAATCCTATAGCTTTTCTGCCTGGAACTTAAGGCTAAGTGCTTATCATTTGTATTCTGCAAATGCCTATTATCTATTGCTCTCATCACCTGCCACTCAGAGGAAGAGAAGCTCCCCCACCCGTTTTCTAGAGTAAACAACAGTAAAACAATCTGACTACAAAAATGCACCTTCAACATTAAGTCACAGTACTGCACTACACCAAACCCATGAGGTACAGACTACCTTTCAGTCTAAGTCACCACCTCCCTGTGCATCCGGGTCCAGCGATCGCCGTGCCTCTCAAACCTGTCTCACACTTTTTCCATCTCTACCCACACTGGGCCCCCTGTTTAGAATGGTCTCCCCTATGGCGCCTGGCTGGCTCTCAGTCGGTTAAGCGTCTGACTCTTGATTTCAGCTCAGGTCATGATCTCAGGGTGTGAGGTCCAGCCCTGCATTGGGTTCTGTGCTGGGCGTGGAGTCTGTTTAAGATTCTCTCTCTCCCTGTCCCTCCCCCCCCACCTGCTCACCCTCGAGGGTGCGCATGTTCTCTCTCAAAAAAACAAACAAAAAAAGAAAGAAAGAAAGAAAGAAAGTAAGAAAAAGAAAAGAACAGTCTCCCCTGTCATTTCCTACCTATCAAGATCCTACCAGTCCTTGAAGGACCACTGCAAATGCCACATCTCCTCTGCCCTTCTGATTCCCGGAACTAGCTACCATGGAAACACGTCGCCTAAAACGGGGCTCGACAAACTACGTAGAGTTTAACAGGCAAGATGAAAAAAAGTACCTGTGCTTTGGGCTGGTCGGTCTGTTTTAGACTCTTACTCTTCTCAATCTTGCAGAGCTGGGCTTTGGCCTTTTTTAGGAGGCTGGCAACCCTCTTGTCCGTCATAGGAAGCTTGTCTGCCTGAGCCAACATGGAGCCTATGGAGGAAGTGGAATGTTTAACAGTGCTAGATGAAGGAGTGGAAAGGCAGAGGGTTTTCTCCTTCTCCAGGGATGGGGCAGTTGGGCCGAGGTCCAAGTTGTTTTTTTCCAGATTTCCTCTCCCTTTCTTTATAAGTATTTTGGTTTTGACAGCTGTTGTATCCCCAAGAGTCACAGAAGCAATATCAGTCCCAGAATCAAGCGATGAAGACTTCTTCCGCCCTGTTGCTTTTTTGGCAGAAGATGAAGTGGCAACATCTTCACCGACAACCTTGTCTTTGGAAACCCTACCCACAGGATACAAAGCAGAACTACTCTGAATTTCTGATCCCTTTTTCCTTTTCTCTTTCCTTGACTCCCGCTTATTCTCTTTTTCTCTCTCCCGGTCTCTCTCTCTACTCTTGTCCTTCTCCACGCTCTTGTCAGCATCTCGATCTTTGGACAGCTCCTCAGGGGCCTTGTCTTTATTTCTCCCTCTTTCAGTCTGAGAGCCTGGGGTAAACCAAGGGAAGAGAGGAGTGGGGCTGCCGGATGAAAATGGCTCCGCTGGAGCACTAGCCTGCTTCCTTGGTCTCTGGCTTTTCTCTGCAGATTCCCCAGACTGAGTCAGGGAATGAGAAGGAAAAGTAAAAGTCGGGTTTAAGGCACTAGTGGCAAGAGGACTAACAGATATGCTTAACGAGGAAGAGACAGAAGACGGCGGGGTGAGAGGTGACAGCTCAGCAGTACTAAGCCTTCCACTTCTTGTCCTCATGGAGTGAGAAGGAGATCTTGGTTCAGATCGAATAGGGCTAAAGACTTTTCTTTTCCTTTTTCTGTTGGATACTCCTGAAGAAGATGTCCCAGCAGAAGTTCGATTACTAGGCAAGGTGACAGACTCAAATATTCTAGAGTGAGCCTCACTTGGAGTAAATCTCGGAGCTCTCAGAAGAGGGCTCCTTTTGTGCATATCGAACCTTGTTCCAGAGTGGAGTGGTGAGAACAATCGGGCTGAAGCAGCAGTACCGGATGTAGAAAAACCAGACGCGAAGCCAACATCCTCAGGAGTCAGTGGAGGGGGTCGGAAATTATCAAATATTGGTTTGCGAATAAGACCTTCTTTGGCATACTTTGCTGAGGAAAAGTACTGTGGCTCTGACCTAGAATGCTTTAAAGAAGTCCACCTAAACGTCGGTTCTCGCAAAATAGACTTGCGCTTCCCTTGCATGGGAGCAGCAGAAGCAGGCAGAAATGGTGATGCTAAGGGGATGGTCGGAGGCATGAGCCAAGGTGTGTGGTCGGAGATGCTGGAGGCTGGCTGCAGCGGCGGGGGTGGAGTGAGCAGAGGCGGAGGTGGGGAGGACGAGGGCTGCTGCTGGGGGGCACTTTGTAGAGTCGACAGTTTTTTCGTTGTTCTAGATCCAAAACTTCTCTCTGACACGGAATACCTTCTGCTTCTCCTATCATTACTATCGTTTTCTGGGGACTGGGAAATAGGCAGTGGAGTAGGAACTTCGGGGGTCTCGCTCCGCTCTTCAGGAAGTACCTGAATCTCCTCAGAGGCCTGAGAATCTGTGGAGGTATCAACACTGGGGCTACTAGATCGGGAGGAGTCTGAAGACATTTGAGAGGAGTGCTGAGAAGCTGCACTTGATTTTTCAGAAGATCCGCAGGACGTGGCACTGAATCTACTGTTCGGTGTAGACTCTAGTCGGGCAATTTTAATTGGAGGGTCATAATCCTCATCCTCTATAAACCGCCGAGGGGTTTTAATGATCCGTGAGGAGATGGCACTGACAACAGGCATAATGAACTGTCGGATATTTTTGACCTGTGTCTTCACCTTTCTTCCCTGCAGCTGAGCTGCTTCTTTCTCAATTTTCTTTTGAGCCCCCTTTTTTGCCCTCTGCAAGAGCTGCTTAGCAATTGTTGCATCTGTCCTTTTAGAAGAAGGAATAATCCTCACCGGCTTAATCCTTCGAGGGCTTTGTCTGACTACTGTCTTATCTTCTTTTGTGAGTGGAGGTGTTCCTTCCTTGTCCTTCCGGACCTTCTGGGGCTTTTCCAGTTCAGAGTTAATGAGGAGGCCTGAAGGGGTCTTTATCCTCTCTGTCGATGGAGGCCTTCCTCGCCGTCGGACAATTTGTACCCCCTTCCTTCCTATTTGAAGCTTCCCTGTCTTAAACTTAGACTTGAGAGGAGAGAGTTTACCTGCTCTTAATTTTTTAATCTTTGTGGCTTGCTGAAATGTAGCAGAAGGTGTCCGTTTAATCTTTTTCAAGCTATCTTCTTTGCTTCCCTTTGGTAGCTCTGAAATGTCCTTTCCGTGTGTTATTTTGATTTTTACTCCAGGGAAGGTGGGGGGTCTTCCTCTCTTCTTTTCTATGCTTTTAGAATCTTTCTTCTTGATCTTATCTCCAGATTTGGTCTCTGATTTATTTAGAGGGGAAAACACTGACGGATCTGAGAGGATAGCTGAATTTCGGTCAGAGCCACTTCTAGGTCTCCCGCGAGGCTTTCGAGGGCTAGTTTTAACTGTATATAAAAATTAAACAATGAAGAGCATACATTTAGCTTTGTAGTTCAGGTCGTGACTAAGCTGAATATACTTTAGCACAAGCCATTTTGTACTGACCTCTCCCTGGGTCTAGTGAGTCAATAAAACATCTTAATTTCACCAAAAACTTGCCTCAAAGAAACCAAGTAAATAACATTTCACCTAGAACATCTAACTCCTGGGACAGAACAACTAAGATAATGATAACAGATTTTCAACCAAGTGATTAATAAGCAAAACTTATCTTCCTACCATTTCAGGTGAGTGAGGGGATTTTTTGAATTTTAAAAAAAAATAGGCTTACAAAAAAATCTATGCCACCTTTTCCACATCCTAGCCACCAAGATTAATATTTGAGAACATGTTCATAGTAAGTCATCCCATCTTTTTGGTGGAACTTTGGCTTTAATAAATTTGAACAAGGAGCTCTTCAATCAATAACATACCAACTTTTGTCGGGAAAGCACCTGGGCAGCTCAGGTTCCTACAGTTTCAGTCTGTTTTGTCAAAGTAAACTAAGAAAGCTTCATTGAATAGAAAAATGTTCATTCGTGAGATATCAGAATAAGATCACTGAACTCAGTGGCACGTGAACTCATCAGTGAAGTGACACGATGATGTGTCCATTAATCTACTCCCCTACTTACAGGTTCTTGAACTAGTTAGTCCCAAGTTACAAAAAAGATTTAACCCTAACTGACATCGAGCGAATCAACAATTTATTAAATCAGACTTCTTCTATTCTAAATAAAAGGAATTTGCTAATTTAAAAATCAGCTCAATTTGCTACTTTGTCAAGAGACTTTGATAAGTTTTCAAAATTTCTTTGCATAAACCTGGATTTTCTAAATGGATGAAGAGTTTCCTGGTCTATCACATCTTCTCTTCCCTCATGACTTTCCAATGTCGGTTATGACTCAACATTCTTCAGAGACTAAGACCTCCCCTAACAGGCAGCAAAAGAGATTTATGCCAGTATGACGAACATTTTAGACTATGGAACTAACTTCCTAACAGAACAGAAATCAACAAAGGTCTTACCCTTGAGCTTTCTAAATATAAACGTTTTTCTCACCGATTAACTTGAAACTTCCCTTTAATACATAAAGGATTCATAAATCCATTCTCAGTATATACTAATTACAACAAAAGTAATGGATTAGGAGACAGCAGGAAAACTAGGTTTCATTTCTTAAATAATGAAGCATACCCAGATGGTTTAAAAAACAAAAACAAGACAACAAGACAACATTCAAGGCAGAGTGATAACCATTCAAGGGAGGGTTGTGAATTACTCCTACTCCAAAGTATATCACAAGATTCCTTATTATCATGCTAGACTTGAACCTGACCACTCATAGGGTTTTATTAATCCGGAAAACCTCTTCTATCCAATTTTTAAAAGAATTTTTTGGTGGACAAGGAGAAAAACCAGAACAGAGAAGAGTCCAGCTCTGTTAATCCGCAACATATTCAGAGAACTCAATAGTCAACTATGAGTAACCCCATCATGTATTTTCCCGGCCTCATTTTGTCATCTAGAAATGAAGGGTCAGACCGGATGACCTCTAAAATCATGCTGCTATATGAAGTTTCAGGATTTCATAGCATCTTCAAGAGAACATGACTACTATCTAACTGGCACAGACACTGGGGTACTACGGGCTAACTCCTCCCAACTAGGATGGCAACACTCCCGCCACTTGGGAAAAAAGATACTGTTACGTGTTTGCATTAGATTACTATACAAACAATGACGACTCTTAAATGAACCCCAGATGCTAACAAACATCGAGAACTAAGTCACTGTCAAAGAGCAAAACCACTAGCGGCATCGTATTTAACTAGACTGCCCATCCAAATCAAAGCAAAGAAAACCATAGGAGAAGTCAAAATAGCAGCACAGATGGGGAATGGTTTTTTTCCTCAGAAGATCCCTCTCCTATACAGACTAGAATTCTGCAAGCCATTGCATGCTATTTCCACTGAGGATTGATTGTCTTTCAGGAAACTTCTCAAAGTCTAGAATTTCTAGATATTTTCTTGGCGAGAACAATGACAAATAGTGCTTAAAAATGGAAATACCCCCATATCATTTTTATTTTCTTTATTTTAATACAGCCTTTCAATGAGATAAAATAGTTTCATACAGTGCCAATATTTTGTTTTTAGTTCTTTGACAACAGTAGACCAAATTTCATCTGTAAAAAACAACAGTCAGATTATTCCCAAAGTTGTATATACTACCGTATCATTCAAAATCTGTGAATCTGAGGATATTCTGAGTAGGTTACCTTCAATCAACTACCAGGTCTTTCAGTCATTCCACGGAAATCAACCCCCCCCCAATGCCTCAAGTAGTTCCCACAGAGAAGCATAATAAAGAATAAAGCATAAGTGGCCTGACAAAGAAGAGCCCAGTAGAGAAGTCTAGCTCATAAGCCTTCTCCTACTTAGCGTGAGAGAAAGGGAAGGATGCACACCAACCCCCCAGCAGTATTTAAGATCCTTTACATGCAAAGAAAGCAAGGGGAAAGGGGAAGCCATGGTCTCTTAACAAACAAAAGGCGCCATGCACTTAAGTGGCCATACCTGAAGGAGACCTTGTGGGGCTTCGTACTCGGACTTCTTCATCTGAGCCAAAACCTAAGAACTGCTCATCCTACAACAAAGGAAAATTATTTTAAAATCAGAAACAAAAACACAAGTGTGAACATATCCCAAAGAAATGCCCAGAGGAGACACAAATGAATTTGGAAAATTAGACTCTATATATTAATCGTTATCATTTATATGGATAATATAAAACACATAATATTGAAATCAATGGACCCAGTCATACAGCTTCATTACAGGCAAATAGGAGCTGTGTAGTAATTGAACAATGCACTGAAATGTCATCTTTGGTGCACAGTACACAGGGGACAGTCCTAAATTTCAAACTATAGATACAGCCCAAAACAATTAAAGAACGGCTTTAATTCAAGTAAGCACATCAGTACAATGGCAGAAATATACAGCCCCAATAAAACAAACAAATCTTTTCAACAAGTAGATAAGTTTACACACACATAAGGAATAACATAAACCATATCATAATCTCTTGTCTACTAAATATTAATAGAGACTGAAATTGCCATAATTGTCAGTTCCTTAACTCAGGAATTGACATTTGGATGTGATTTCTATACATTTGAGATCCAAAGATTCTCAACATGCATTTTATGGCATCACTTTAAAATGCCCTGTGATAAGAGACTTAATGGTGGGCAGCAGCGTTTGTGAAAGGGATCATGAACTGACCGCATACAGGATGAAATAATGTATTCAAGAACTTAGGGAAGCATCTTATTCTCTGTTACACTTGGAAAAGGCAAAAACTTCCCCTTACATCTAACTTTTAACCGGCCCTTTCAAAAAATTCCTTAAGATTTAACTTATTTTGACAAGTTCTCAAGAAAGGTAGTCTATTTAAACAAACTGATTAACAGAAATTCACTGATTCAGAAACTGAGTTCTCCCCAGAAAGAGATGAGAGAGACAGATTCCTGAAACAAAAGCCACATACAACAAGAATAAAATAAGGACTGAAAAGACAGATTTTCTTTAACCTCCAATTTAGACTGATAAGCCAAGCCCCAAACTATGTTCCAACAATTAAAGCCCCAAATTTTCCTCTCAAGAGCAAAGACCACATGCATATGGACAACATCTGTGAATTTTCTGAAAAGTTGTTTTCCCAGTTAGTGTAAAGCTAGAGTCAGGTGCTAATCTGTACAACCACTTATTAATCAGGAATATATGAAAAGATACATGCAAACTTTTAGACAAATTAGCAGGTTCAGCTCTTAAATTTAAATGCTTTAAGGAGCAAAATGTTTGAGTCCAAGACCTTGTAAACTATACAACTGAGAGACAGTTCTTAGAATCTTAAGGTTTTTGTTCTGAGGTTGCTAACATTATCAAAGCATTTAACTATTTAAGAAAAACCTGAAATTATCCTCTTCAAAGAGATTTGTCTGAAAAGCACTATAATTCCAAGAATGTGTAAAACCGAAATTTAAAGAATACAGAGTAGGGTACTTTTTACAGTTTCTTCTCTCATCATTAAATTAAACTTCAATTCTTATTATGAATATTATTTGTGAATAAGAATAAATCTACCTCTTCATCTTAAAACAAGTTAGGACAACCTCATACATTTGGGGCTTAACCCCAAATAAATTTCTGGAATGATTTTCAGAGTTTACACTTGCAAACGACAACATTACAGAAAAAGAAGCCCAAACTCACAAGACCCAACTAATCCAAAAACCTGTCACAATAATGGAAATTCCCATACTGTTAATTTTTTTTTAAAAGTAAGCTCTGTGCCCAACATAGGACTTGAACTCCTGAGCCCCAGATCAAGACTCGCATGTTCTATCGACTGAGCCAGCGAGGCGCCCCCATACTGTTAATTTTTTAAATATACTTTTGGGCAGGAAAAAAGACATTTAAAATAGCAATTCTACAACGTACTTTGAGAAAAAAAGCAGGCAAAGAAAATAGCCCCGTGGTAAGCTGCCTCAAATGCTGAAAAAAAGAAAAAAAGTCAAAAACAACAACAACAAAAATGACAGTACCCTAGCATTTCAGAGGGGCCCAGTTTGCTTGTCGGCACACCACATGACTAAGGAGCACACAGGCCTTACTGAGGACTCAGTTCTAGCACCTGCCGGCTATATGATATTAGACAAGTCACTAACTATTTTTATGTCTCTATGTCTTCATTTACTGAAGTGTTGTAAGGAGTAAATGAAATAGTTTATGTAAATTATGTAATTATGTAAAATCACTCAGAAAATTATAAGGCAACATCCATACTGTAGTTCTCATTATTGATGTGGTTTTAGAAATTGACTCTGGAGGGACCAAATGACTTGCCCAAGATCATACAGTTACAAAGATTTCCTACCAAAATCGTTACAATGTAAAATTATAAATATTTAAAGGAATCAAATAAATAATCTCCAGTACAAAATGTGCTATTCTTTCAGCTACCACAAAAGTTACCATGACGCCCATTTTCAGATCCTTAAAGTTTGATTTAATTCATTCTTTTCCTGCATTATCCTCATAGAACCACATGCTAATCTAGACACTTCACAAAGACGCCTGGAGGTTTCCCAACGCTTTACCCAGGGCCTAACTACACTGCTACATGCATGAATTTTATGCTCCCAGTGCTGCAGGGAGAGTTCTAACAACTATGCATATAATAACTAAACAGGTGAAGTATCCAACAGGTTAGGTAATGAAAGATCATTAATCCTTAAAAGAAATGGAAGAGATCCACACTGCTATGTTCACCATCAGCCTTGGTGAGTCACTTTGGGATTTCAAACTTTCACAAAATGTTAACTATACAATCCTAATTGCCATGCGCTAGAAAACAAGAGTACTACTGAGCTGTCAAGCAGTAATTGAACTAACTGCCAATGTTTAAATTTCACAAGTACTTTCCAACATGACAGAAAGCGTTAACTCTTTCCTTATGATCTCGTAGTTGGAATAAGAAAAGAATGAGCAATCAAGAAAGACTCCACTTCCCCCAAGAACTTTCTTTTCGCTTGAAATATAGGTTGACTTCTTCAAGCTTGCTTAAAAAAATAACTACCCATTGTTTAAATAATCCAGACAGTTAAGCCTAAAACAAAAGCCTGCATTGTTATGTTAAAGAGCTCTAGCCTTCTGACTCTGAACTTCCAATTCCAAGTAAGAGCCATTAAAAAAAGAAGAAGAAGAAAGAAAAAAAAAAAGGAAAGAAATCTAAGGGAAGCCAAGTCGAGAACGCTCTGGGAAAGAGCTGCTACAAGAGAGAGCTTCCTCAGTGGAAGTACTTCCTGCCTCCCTCTCATATCGCTCCCATCATCCTCTTTCACACGTGGGGTTCCTGGAAGATGTGGTCAACCAGGTAACAGTGCGGGCCTCCCAAGGATTTAGACTTGTCTAAGATCAAAAAACTAAGGCAAAATGTCTACCAAAAAAGCCAACAAAGGGAGCTACAATTAAATCCACGTTTGGCACTGTAGCATCATAAGCCTGGACAGCCCTGAAGAAAGAAAGGACAGGAGACACCAGGCCACACATGATCAAGTATTCCTGGGAACCGGGCCCAAACAGCCATTCGTCACACATACTTTTCCTTTCAGTATGGCTTTCCCTGATGAGCACAGCATTCCAAGACAGAGTACAGGGAAGAGCCATCAAACCAATGCCTTCTGAACAGTGATGTCCTTGGAGTCCAGATTGCCAAGATTTTAACACTCTCTTTCCTCCAAACATAGAAAAATACCCTTGCCAAGTTGAGCTCTGTAAAACACTGTTATGTCATATTTAGCTTCCAGTGATCAAGAATGCAATAAACCTACCTAATGTCACTTCCTGAATATAATCTAATTGAAAAAATAATAAATGTGTAGAATGTCTGTCTTTAGAACCCATACCCCTAACTCTAGGGTAACCAATTATTTGAGAACTTCTGGCTTACCTTGACCAGGTACACCTCCACTACATTCTACTTTCCTTATAAGTGCCTTGACATTTGAGGATTTTTATTTTAACGGAAGAATTTAAATTCTTTAGTGTCTGGTTCTATTTGTAAACGATGGGGCAACAGGAATATACTTTTTTGCACAAGAGAACCTAAGTGAACCCAAAATAAGTATTCAGATAATAATGTTTACATATAAAATATAAAGAAGACATTTGAGAAAAATACATGAAATTCTGTGTTTCAAGGAATCATGTACTACCAAGCCAACTTTTCAAACAAAGCACCAGTTCTTTTACTTGTTCATTCATTCAAAAACCATTTACATGCTTGCCATTTATATGCTATCTACTCCCGATGCAAAGATAAGTAAGACATGATTCCTGCTCCCAAAAAGTATCTAAAGGCAGACAGGCAGGTGCACAATTTCATTCTTCCTTTCAAAAACCAATGCCAGTGAAGGATAGTTACTATGTAACTCGTATTTTGGAATAAAAAATTGGCTTACATCTTGGAACAGTTCATTCTTCCTCTTATATTAGTATTCGGTTCATAGAGAAACATTCAACAAATTTCAAAATCCTTCCAAAGGACAGCAATGTGTATTTCCATCCCTCAGTACTGCAACCAGGCACCACTCCAGCGTTAGCAATCAGAGTTTAGGTAATGGAGACCTAAACCATCTGTACTGATTAGATGTGACACAGTTCCTAGTAACACCAGGGATCTGATAAACTTTCAACTGATCGACCTCAACGCCTTTTCCTCCCTACCCCCAACTAAAATACACAGATTTTTAGTTCCTCCCTTAAATTCTTCCCAGTTTACCATAGTCAGAGCAAAAATTACTCATCTGGAGTTCTTCACCTCCCAGGCTAAGGTGGAAGTTCCAAAGCTAATCTGAAAACTTTTCTATTAAATAAACAAGCTCAGCCACTTCCAGCCTCAGATGAATAAGGTCTAGGATAAGTCGGCTCACATTCTTTCTTTTCTAGCAAGAGACTCTGAATTAAGTGGTAGGTTTCTCAGACATGCCCCTTAGCAACCGTATCTTCGCATATTCCGTCTCCAAAATGTTTAGTCTTAAGTTTGAATAATAGAAGTTCTTCAACTACAAAGGTTTATCAGTGAATCAACTGGAGATTAACATCAATAACCACAGACAGTATCAAAATCACCCCAAGACTCTAATTGTTTGAAATTCTTTGAAATTTGAAGCTTCTAAGTTTTGGTATCATCATATATGGCTTCATCATATGAGGAGGCCACAGGAGACCTAAGAAGATCACGAAAGACAACCAAAGAAGATGAAGGAACATCGCAGAAGCATACTGTATATCTCAGTTCTAGGTAAAAAGGAGTAACATGGCTCCTTTGGGAGTTTATTCCAGTTACCTCTCACTTTTGCTGGTACATTTCTCTTTGTGTCTCCGGCTTCAAGCTCTAAAACACCAAGGTCTTGATGTTGCATTTTAAAGACATGTACACATAATTACTAGTACTTAATTAGCATAAGGGATTTTTAAAAATGTGTTTACATGTTTATTTCCTTCTCTAGAGTGTTCACTCTTTGAGGATAGGGACAGTGTACTTATTTTTGTATTCCCAGTATCTGGCACAAACTTGGCACTCAATAAATGTTTGTAAAATGAAAATAAAAGAAACACAATTGTTTATAAAACATTAAGTAGCTACTGTGGTAACAGCACTGTAGTAGAAAATACTGGTAGACTCCAAAAAATTAGACAAAATGATTCTTCCTTTTAAGAATGCTATGGGAGAATGTCCTCAGACTAGCAGGACAGACTGAACCAATTCATTCATTCATTCATTCATTCATTCATTCATTCATTCATTCAAATATGTGAGCCCATTTCTGGGTTAAGGGATGAGGACAGCTCATCTAAACATAAAAGACAGATTCTGCCTTCCAGGACCTGCTAGCCTGTTAAGAACAGATGATGAGAGGTGCCTGGATGGCTCAGTCGGTTAAGCGTCTGCCTTCGGCTCAGGTCATGATCCCAGGGTCTTGGGATCGAGTCCCACATCAGGCTCCCCGCTCTGCAAAGAGCCTGCTTCTCTCTCTGCCCCTGCCTCGCATGAATAAATAAATAAAATCTTTTAAAAAAATAGATGACTAATGGAATACAGTGGGTTGCCTGCTATGCTAGAGGAATACATGTGCTAATGGAATGAATACAGCAGCACAGCAGAAAGACGAACCCAATCAAGGAGAAAGGGTCAGGAAAGCCATTACAAGAAAGGACGAAAACTTAATCTAACTTTTGAAGGGTGAGAAATCAGGGTCAGGGAGAGATACTGCAGGAAGAGAGAAGAGTACATACAAAAGCACGGAGGGACAAGGGAGCGCGGCGTGGAGTGAAACTACCAACAGCGCAGAATGGCTGAGGCCCTAGCTGATGGGGACAAGGGGCGTTAAGATGCTGAAGGGGGGTAAAAAAGGCAGAGGCAGGTCATGAAACGTGTTAAATGCCTTCATGAGTTTGAAGCCCATCTTCAGGGAAGCGTGGGCCTCATCCTGAAAGCTCTACAGCTTGTCAGCAATGATTTCAGGCAGGCAGAGAAGCATGGTTAGATTTGTATTTTCAAAAGATCACTATGACAGCAGTGGGTAAGCAGAGACTGCCTTTACAACCAGAGGCAGGAAGAACAGTTGTAAAATGACAGCAGGACCACTGGGGATTGAAGTAAAAGGGCAGATTCCGCAGACAGGGGGCAAATAGACAAAAGTTTTGATATGAAGGGTTAAGGGAATGGAAAGAATAAAAACTTGCAGGTGTTTGGCCTGGGCTGATTAGGTTTGTGGCGATATTTACCAAGATAGGGAATACAAGAAAGAAGAAAGGTTTATAGAAGTGGGAAGGGAGATCACTTCAGATATTTGAATGTGAAATGTCCATCCAAGTTGTAAGACAGGAAAATGATCTGGAGGAAACACATATGGTTTTATGGAAAAAAAAAATCTCACCCAAAGAGAGAATGAGAGAAAAGGAAGGTCAATGGCAGATGCCTATGGAATACCTACACTTAACAACATAAAGGTGAAAGCCAAGGATAGAGATGGAAATAGAATGCCCAAAGAGGAAGGTCACATGTGGTAGGTACACAATAGTCAAGGGAAGGAAGGGGTGGTCAAGCTGGGTAAGGGCTGAGACTTGTACAGCGGGAAAACAATATTGGGAGATCACCCCTAACCTTAGCACGGCCAACTTTTATGCAGTGTTAGAGGCAGGAAGAGCCAACTGCAGTGGGTAGAGCTGTGACTGGAAAGTGACAAAATGGGGGATGCCAGGGTAGCTGTCAGTTGAGCCTCTAACTCTTGGTTTTGGCTCAGGTCGTGATCCCAGGGTCATGAGATCAAGCCCCGTGTCAGGCTCTGCGCTCAGTGGGGAGTCTGCTTGAGATTCTTTCCCTCCCCCTCTGCCCACCCCCCTGGGCCGCTCACACATGCACGCACTCTCTCTAAAATAAATGATCTTTTTTTTTTAAGTGACAAAATGGAAATAAGTATAGCCTAGTCTTTTGAAAAAACTCAGTCAATGTGGGGAAAAGAGATAGGGCACAAGCAAGGGAGAGACCAGCTTGGGAGGATTATTTCTTGAGGAGAATATGTTTATATGCCAAAGGGGAACACAGAAGCAGGAAAGAGATTGAAAAATCCTCAAAAGCAAAGAGGTAATAAATGGAAAAAGCACTAGGAGGAGGCATCAGCACTGGGAGGGAATGAATACAAAGCACAATGGAGGGAAATTCTCTTCTTTTAGGAAAGGGGTTAAGCAAGGATTTAGTTGCAAAGAAGTTCATGGGCAGGAGTAAGCTGAGAAATTTCTCTGCAAGTACAGGGAAAACTTTGTTTATATGGGCATCTGTCAGGTGAGAAATACAACGGATTTCTCCAGCTTCTCTCAAAGAAGCTTATAACCTACAGAAGTTTTTAGAACACAGTTCTGAAGGACACACATCATGGACAATGGCTAATTAATAAATGGGATGGGGTGCCTGGGTGGCTCAGTTGGTTGGGAGTCGGGACTCTTGGTTTCAGCTGGGGTCATGATCTCATGGGTGATGGGGTTGGCCCCTGCACGAGGCTCTGCGCTTCGTAGGGGGTTGGTGGGGTGGGGTCTGCTTGAATATGCTCTCCCTCTGCCCCTCCCCCCACTCACACATGCATTCTCTCTCAAACAAATCTTTTTTTTTTTTTTTTAAAGATTTTATTATTTATTCGACAGAGATAGAGACAGCCAGCGAGAGAGGGAACACAAGCAGGGGGAGTGGGAGAGGAAGAAGCAGGCTCATAGCAGAGGAGCCTGNGTGGGGCTCGATCCCATAACGCCGGGATCACGCCCTGAGCCGAAGGCAGACGCTTAACCGCTGTGCCACCCAGGCGCCCCTCAAACAAATCTTAAAAAAAAAAAAAAAAAGAATAAATGGGAGGGCACAATAATGGGGAGAAAATCAGATGCAGGAAAGGGTAGCCACAGCAGGGTCAAGATAAGAGACAAATGAAGTATTAGAACCTTGTCAAGTCTAGGACGGTAGGGTCAAAGCTGATACAATGAACAGCAGGGAGCTATCACTAGTTCTCAAATGTAGAAAAGGCTAACTCTGAAGTTTACTCTGGAAAAGATGTACGTACACACACACACACACACACACACACACACACACACACAGAATGAGAGAGGAAAGAGGCTGAATAAAGGGAGACCAGATCGCGGTCTGCAGCCATGGTTTGAATGTGACTAGGATCCATTCACTCAGCAAGTATTTACTGAGAACTGCAAGGCACTGTTTGAGACTCTAAAGATACACTGACAAAATTCCTGCCCCATGAGGCTACAATCTAGTGGAGAGAGAAAATAAACGTATAACAAAGAAATAAAGAGACCAAGGCAATGGTGGGAGTTAGCTGTGGGGGTTATTTCCTGTGGTCAGGAAAGGCTTCTCTGAAGTGATGGTTCACCAAGGACTGGCAAACTATGGGCCACTGACTAAATCTGGTCTGCCACCTGTTTCTGTTCAGCCCATGCCCTAAGAATGGTTTTTAGTGTTTTAGATGGTTGAAAAAAAAATCAAAGAAGAGTATTTCGTACACGTGAAAATTATATGGAACTCAAATTTCAGTGGACATAAAGTTTTATTGGAACATCTATCTCCATGCTCGTTCGTTTCTGTGCTGTCTGTGGCTGCTTGTGCACTTCAACAGCAGAAGTGAGTGTTACAACAGAGACCATCTGGCCCTTTGCAGAAAAAACTTGCTGAACCCTGGTTTCGCCCTAAATGATGAGGAAAAGACAGACGTATAAAGATCTAGGTGGAGCAGTATTCTTGCTGGATAGAAAGCGCAAAGCCCCAGAGACAGCAGTAAGCCTGGCATGGATGGCAGACAATAAGGCCAGCCTGGCTCTGTAGCAAAATGAGTGAGAATGAGAAGAGATGGTGTCAGGAAAGCAGACCTGACCAGACGCCAGAGCCTGTACAGTTTTGATGGCCACAGGAAGGAGTCTGGATTTATTCCGGCAGTGGGGGGAAGGAGGGTGAGGGGAGCACCACTGACAGATTTAAAGAGAGGGAATACTAAGATCTGACTCGTTTACACTTGGGGCACATAGTTACTGTGTGAAGAACAAACTTTGGCGAGATAAGAACACAAGCAAGGAGATGACAGAATAGTCCAGGCGAAAGATTATAATGGGTAAGTCAGGGGTGCGGGTGGTAGAAATGAGAAGCTGGATTTAAGGTATTTTGGAGGTAGTGCAGAATTTGCTGATGGGTTATTTGGGATATGCATAAAAGAAAGAAATCAAAGTAACTCCTAAATTTTAGGCCTGAGCTATTGGGTAAATGGCAGAGTCATTCCCAAACACAAAGAAGAAGAAAATCAAGACTTTTTGGCTATGGTAAGTATAAGACACCCATTAGCTATCCAAGTGCTTCAATGCATACCTGTTTTCTTGCCTGGGAATAGTAATGGCTACCTCAGAGGTGGTCAAGATTAGGTAAAATGACCAATGTAAGGTCCTCCCAATCTGTAAGGTACTGCCTAGCTCGTAATAAACACTCAATAAATGCTAACTACTCCTATTTTTACTACCCAAGTGGAAATGCCAAATAAGCATTTGGTTATAGAACCCTGGGACTCCAAGAAGTAGTCAGAGTTAGAGACAAAGACTTAGTAGCCCCTGGGCCTGTAGACGAGGTCTGGATGAGATCACCGAGGAAGAGGGTGTAGACAGAGAAGGCAGCCGAAGGCGGCCTCCCAGACGACCCCAACACTCAGGAAAGTGAAGCGGAGGAGGGAAGCCATATAGAATACTGAAAATTAAGACCAATGACTTAAGAAAAGAGCAGGGGAACGTGGTGTCACAGAATCCAAGAAAAGAATGTTTCAAGAAGGGAGTGGTCAGCCGATTCAGTGCTGCCCAGAGCACCAAGAATTATCTATTCAATCTGGCAAGACTGAGCTCCTTGAGGACTCTGGTAAGAACTATTTCAGTAGAACCAGGGGGATAAAAACTCAGCAGCAGTGGCTAAGGAGGAGAGAGAGGTGAGGAAGTAGAGACAGCAATGGCACACAGCACTTTTAAGGAGTTTTGCTATGAGAAGGAACCGAGAACTGGGTAGTCGCTGGAGGACGACATGAGGACAAGGTTTCTTTTTCTTTTTTTAAAAGGATTATATTAAGATACTTGTGGGCGCCTGGCTGGCTCAGTCAGTAGAGCATGGGACTCTGGATCTCGGCATTTATAAGTTCAAGCTTCACATTGGGCATGGAGTTTACTTAAAATTAATTAATTAAAATCTTTAAAAAAATAGTTTAACAGGTTGATGAGACCAATCCAGATGTGAGAGAAAATCTGTGGATGCAGGAAAGAGGTGATAATTGCAGAACAACCTTGAGGAGACAAGCGGGATGGAATAGAGAGTACAAGAGAGTGGTACTTCTTTGATTGGAGAAGGTGGCAGAGGACGTGGTAGCACTTAAGTTCCCTTTTAACAGGAAGGGAGAAACTATTAAATACCTTGAGAATATTTAAACTATCTTGATCCATGTATTACACTTGGTATAGCTGACTCAAGAATCAGTAAATCGGTAAATGAAGAATACTCCTCGAACTGCTCCCACGGACAATTCTGTTAATATTAGTTGTGAGAGCTTCAAATTTCCAGAGTATCTTGCAAAGTATTATCATTTTAGTACTAGTTAGATAGTAAGTTCCACGAGAAAAGGGACTTGTTCAATGCCAGTGCCCCAGTACTTGGTCATCTTGACTGGTACATAAAAGATGTTTTTTGAAAAATGAATTAGAGGGGCACTTGGGTGGCAAAGTCGGTTAAGCATCCGACTCTTGGTTTTTGCTCAGGTCATGATCTCGAGCTCAGTGAGGAGTGTGCTTCAGACTCTTTCTCCCCCTCCCTCATCCTCCACTCGCTCGCATGTGTGCTCTCTCTCTCCCTCTTTCTGTAAAATAAATAAATAAAATCTTTAAAAAAATGAATTAGATTTTCCCATCTTTCTCCATTTCTTATGTGTACAGTGACATATTAATGAATGAATGCCACTTAGGGGAAAGGGGAACCTCCTTGCAAGTACTTTTTCATCATTTGTAATGGAAGAAAATATAGTGACTTCTGTAACTCTTTTCCAAAAAGTGGAATACAACAATAATGCTGTTGATTCTAAAAGAAGGGAGAACAGACATTAAGAGACAAACTTCCTAAGGCTGCTTCTGAAAGCCACTACTCGAGAAATGCATGCAGTTAACTGAACTAACATCATAGTCTCTTGTCAACAGATTGTCAGGGGTATGGCCAAGGCCAAATTTTCTCTGGTTATTGATGGATTAAAGACAACAGTGGTAATTTGAATATGTAACAGCTAGGATGAGATTTAAACTGTTTTAGGGGCGCCCCGGGTGGCTCAGTCGGTTGTCTGCCTTCAGCACAGGGTCATGGTCCCAGGGTCCTGGGATCGAGCCCTGCTTCAGGCTCCCGGCTCAGCGGGGAGTCTGCTTCTCCCTCTGCCTCTCCCCACTGCTCATGCTCTCCCACTCTCTCTCTCACACTCTCCCTGTCTCGAAAAATAAAATCTTGAAAAAAAAATAAACTGTTTTAAATATGATCTCTGCCTGATATTAAGAAATGTTAACGCAAAAAAGTCACCTAGGATTAAAGAGTGCAAAGCCAATAATACACTCTTCTTCAATAATAATAGGTGGTAAAATTTTCATCCACACAAGAATGAAATTCAGTTTTCAAATAATTAACTCAATTCTACCTAGCAACTGCCACCTGACAAACAGAAGTATTACCCACTTTGTTATTAGAGAAAGAAGTAGTACCCTCCATCCTCATTCCATGTCAACAAGAGCAAGAAGGAGAGATGCTCAAAACAGCCAAGCAAATGAGACAACAGGTGAACTCCACCCATCCTGCTTCAGAAAGCAGTCATCAAGTAGTGCACTGGTCTTGGAAAAAGACAGAGAAAGGGAGAGACAGAGAGAGAAAGAAAAGAAAAGAAAAGAAAAAAGGGAAGGGAAGGGGAGGGGAGGGGAGGGG
>NC_048225.1:14340079-14352494 GCF_002007445.2 Ailuropoda melanoleuca | reverse complement strand
CCTCTATCTCTGTCAAATAAATAAATAAAATCTTTAAAAAAATAAATAAATAAATAAATAAATAAATAAAATTAAAATCTTAAAAAAAAAAAGTTCCAGGAAAAGCATGAATTTCTTACATTTCCCATTCCCACAGTTTCTTAAGTGACACCCAGTTTTACAACTAGGGAATCCAAACTGCCCTTGACTTTGCCACCTGCAGAATTCCTGCAAGAATCCAGCTACACCTTCAAACTCCAGTCATTTAATGAGACTGTCTAGTTAAAAGTGGACATATTTACTATATGAAACTTAGAAAGTTCATTATACATATATAACCTTAAAAAAATCTCTTATCACTTCACCAAAAAGAAGGAATTTATATATATTCCAGTACTGAATTCAGTGTTAATAACCCAATCAAGGTTTTGGAACTACGAGTTGGTAGGAAAAAGAGCTGGCGTTGATATCAGCTCTGCCCAGACTCTTGGTAATCTATATGAATAATCCCAATTCACAGTTTTCATTCTGACTGTACAGGAAATGCTTTCTGCAACCCAACATATCTAAAAAGGTTTCATTCTGAGTGATGCAAGCCCTCCACACAGCCTCAAAAGCCAAGGGTCAGAGGCCTTTGTAATCCTCATTCACATGAGGCAAGCTTGTATTAGATTGGAAAGGATTTACAAAGCACTTGTTATACGACATCCCCAAGAGTGATAACCTTACCAAAGGATATTCTGCAGCACAGCTCTTTAACTACACTTGAAAATGGACATAAAGCCTACAAAAAACTTACTTGCTTCCTATGGTAAGACCACACCTTATTCCCTGGTTTCTCTTGATGTTAAGATTTCTCTCTTACCTCCATTTACTACGTTTTTATTCTCCTATAAAACTACTGTAATATCGTTTCATAAAGCCGTTTCTCTGGAGCTTACTACTGAAAGTTAATTATTGCCACAAATTGACAATTCAAGTCAAATACTTAAGGAGCCAGTAGGGCCCCAAGACCCCTGGGGGAATATTAAGAAGTAAGAAACATGATCCACACCCTCTAGGATCTGAATGAAAATACACTTTTTGATTCCCAGAATGAGAGGGTAGTTGGAGAGGTCATTTTATGCAGATATAGGCAGGACAGTACTTTAAAAATTCACCTCCAGAGAAGATGATAACCTTATTCTGGTAACCTTTTCAACCATCACTATGACAAACATCATTAGTAACAAGTTCTTTACATGACTACCCTTTGCTTCAGTGTAGACCTACTTCTCTTACTCTTGGACCCGTGGGGCTGGAAAACAGCTGGTTACCATTCATTCCTAAGAATGGACCCTTTCATGTCTTTGGAAGAGTTATTAAGTGGCCTCTTAACCTTTCATTCTCCCAAACTTTCCTCACAGGACTGACTTCCAATCATATAATCATCTTTTGAGTCTCCTCAGAACCGCCTCCAACGTCTCCTCATCCCCTTTAAGTTGAGGAACCTAGAAATGGAAACAACACTCAAGTAAGGGGATGGTCAGCACTGGCATTATCTACATAAAAGATGATGGTATCCTGTCAGGACACCTCAACACCACTTGTAAAACCCCACTCAGTACTATTACAGAAATGTCCTCTGATGGCTCTTAGATGTTCCTCTGCTACACTTGAGTTAGTTTACTTTTTTTTTTTTTTTTTTTAGAGATGGGGGATGTGGGACAGAGGGAGAGGGAGAAAGAAAATCCCAAGCAGGCCCCACGCCCAGTGAGGAGGTGATGGAAAACTCTCTCTCACAACCCTGAGATTATGACCTGAGCCAAAATCAAGAGTTGGATGGATGCTTAACCCACTGAGCCACCCAGGAGCCCCAGTTTACTGTTTTAAAAAAATCACAATTATCCTGCTACTAAGTCTTGTACAACATAATAGCTTCTGTAACGCTGTCCTTGCAAGATATTCCTAAAAGTTGTATGTGTATCAGATTTTCAATTCAACAGATACTCACTGATCACCTTCTGCACGGAAAGTCACCACTATAAACAACATAAAACACAAATGGTGACTTAGAAATGGTCCAAGTCTTAAGGAAATCACATCCAATGGTGGAAGACAGACACATTCAAAGGTATTTACACCAGGGGCTCAGTCGGTTAAGCATCCAACTCTTGATTTTGGCTCAGGTCATGATCTCAGGGTCGTGAGATCAAGCCTCATGTCGGGCTCCTCGCTAGGCATGAAGCCTGCTAGGGATTCTCTCTCTCCCTCTGCCCCTTCCCACTCGCATGCATGCTTTTTCTAAAAATAAACTTAAAAAAAAGTACACTATAAGGTAACCTGGAGTAAATTTTTTTAAAGGTAGGTATTAAGTACAATAAGAAAACGGGAAAGGAGAAGTTGAATTTCCACTAGCGGTGGCATCTGTAAAAGCTTCTTGGTAGAGGGGATCTGGGATCTGAGCTGAGCCATGAAAGATGAATGAGCCAGAGGCAGGGCAAGATGGGAAAGACTTTAAGGCAAAGGAGAGGCATTAGCAAAGCTATAAAGGCAGGTACACACAGCCCATGGAGAACATCTAATAGACTGGTAGTCCAACATGGTTGAAGCATATAAGTGAGAATGTGTGTTCAGGAGATAATGTTCAAAATGTAGAAATATAGGCCAGCTAGATTATGAAGGGCTGAGAATTTTAAATCTTATTTTATATTCAGTGGGGAGGCAAAGGGTTTTAGGAATAAAGTGACATAATCAGATCTATATTTAAGAAAACCACTGGCAACACTGTATATAGTGAAAAGGAAGGCGGGGAGACTGGTTAGGAGATTATGGTAATAATCCATGCAAAGGTAATGGGAATTTGAAGTAGGATGGTAAAAACAGAACAGCAGGGACAGATTAAACACTGCAATAGTATCACGGACAAGCTTCACAAACTGACTGGAGGGGGTGCAAAGAAAAAAGAGGTGAAGATAGCGACAGAGAGTATGAATGAGCGAGCTTTCTGATGGATACGGGTTTAGATTTGAATTCCAGCTCGCCGCTTACTTGCCATATGACTTCAGGAAAACTAACTAGCTTGCCTGTGCCTCAGTTTCTTCATCTGTAAATGATGGGGTGTATTCGGTGTTTTTTTTTTTTTAAGAGAAATAAAGCAGAACTGTATGTCTCCTCCTCAAGCAAACTACCCTCTACTGGTATTCTTTTTTTTTTTTTTTAAAGATTTTTTTTTTATTATTTATTCGACAGAGATAGAGACAGCCAGTGAGAGAGAGAACACAAGCAGGGGGACTGGGAAAGGAAGAAGCAGGCTCATAGCAGAGGAGCCTGACGTGGGGCTCGATCCCATAACGCCGGGATCACGCCCTGAGCCGAAAGCAGACGCTTAACCGCTGTGCCACCCAGGCGCCCCCCTCTACTGGTATTTTTAAACTGTAATGTGTTTTTGACTATTCTACTTGTGGTTGTTTTTTATTTCTCAAGCTAAGTTCCAACCCCCAGGAACTGTAACCTACAACTTAGCATTTCTTCTATAATTAAATTATTAATTGTGTTGATCTCTGTAGACCAACACTTAATTCTCCCCATGCTGACACTTGAGAACAAATGTCAACTAGTTACCAAGTATAGACGAACGGAGCTGAATCTGGGGGCTGAGGACCATGAAGCGCCTCAGAATCATTGCAAAGGATCCCCGAGTATTTAGACTCATACATAAAAAGGTAAGGGACACTAGTTATCGAGATCCAGGAGTAGCAACCCCAACATAGCTGCCTTGGCCTGATAACTATGCAACTCCTGGAAACACTGAATTCCTCGGTGTCCTACCTGCCTATTTACTGTCTTGTTCTCTTTCCT
This sequence comes from Ailuropoda melanoleuca, assembly GCF_002007445.2. Taxonomy (NCBI): domain Eukaryota; kingdom Metazoa; phylum Chordata; class Mammalia; order Carnivora; family Ursidae; genus Ailuropoda; species Ailuropoda melanoleuca. The sequence goes on along the minus strand of NC_048225.1, from coordinate 14,348,675 downwards.
CCCTTTTCTGCCTTATCTCTAATTATGTTCTCATTGGACACCAGTGGTACCCCGTTGCTGAGATGTGTGGCTGGCCTTCAATTTAGTTACGCCTAGCTTACTAATGAACTTGACATCCAGACCCAAATCAAGAACACTCTAAAGTCAAGATTATAGCTCTCAAATAGGTATGTGTGTGTACACGTATACATGTATGTATCAGAGTAATAAAACCCAGTTATCTTGATGGAAAAAAATAAGATTATAGCCCTCGTGGCCTTTCAAACTTTGAGTCCTAATAATAATTAGGAATTCTTATGTACCGGGCAAATTGCTCAGTACTTTGCATGCATACTTTCAATTAAGCCTCATAATAATTTTACAAAGCTTGATTACTGCTAATTTACAAATGAAGAAACTGAAGCATGGAGAGGTTAAGAAACTTTTCCAAGGTCATTCAGCTAATAAACCAGGGAGCAAAGATTTGAACCCAGGCAGTCTAAATCCAGAGCCCGTGGTCTTAACAGCTCTTAATTACTGTGCTATACTATCTCACACTATTACAGATTAGATGAGATTCTCCCCATCCTTTATAAAGGTATTTATATATGCACAAATAAAAAATCCTAGCCGGAGAGATTACAAAAGGATTTCCTCATTAGCTAGGCTTAAAGAGATGTTACCCGCATGGTTTTACTGCTTATAATTAAAGGCAATAATCTAGGAACAATGTTGTATGTTTGCATTTGATCCAAAAATTAGTCAATACTCATGGATGGACAGAAGTTGAATGTAGACATGTGTAAATATTTATTCCTCTGGGTGTAGATATTTATTGTAGAGATATTTGTGATTAATTTCTCCTCCGTTTTCAGAACTGAGATAGTACAAAGGAGAGCTGGCTGAAAAAAATGTTCTCCAACAACACTCCTCACAAGTAATACTACTCTCCTAATTCAAGACAGAAAGCCACAGGTGCTTTGATGCTGTAAAAGGAGAATGAAACAATGATGCTTCAGCAAAGCAGAGATCGGAAGGGTTGGATCTGGCTTAAACAGTTCCAACGTTAGAGAAGTTCATGGCTCTGGCTGCTGAAAGACATCAAAACATCTACACCCAAGCATTCCAACCAAACACAACAACAAAAATGCAAGAAAAGAGATAAAATATATGAAAGAAACTCCAACTCTAGAGATAAATGCCAGTGGAAGAGATCCGCCCCACTGGTGGGACACAAGGCATTGCTGCAGTGATAATTAAAGGTAAGTTTTCTGGGGGAAATCCCTTCAGTCTATTTGTCAAATAGAAAAACAACTACTCATTTCAAAGAAAGGGGAATTTTCACAGCCAGTGCAGAAAACTGTCAACTAACTCCTGCATTTGTATCTCTGTTTCTTCAAAACTAAAGCTCATTAAAGATGTCCAACATCTAAAAAGTGAAGCCAAGTTTGGCCCCTAAGAAGTTAGTTTTGTACTAATCCTACAAGGGGACTTATATCATCCCAAACAACTACAAATCACACGACAAAATCCGTCTTTTCAAATGTCTCAGTCTTCAGAAGGCAAACGTCTGGCAGTGGCTACAGCCTTATGGGCCAGCTTCCCCTGGTGTGTAACCTGACAAGGTACAAAGCTCATTGAAATATTTAACAGTGGTGGTATGGATTTCTTTGGATAGGTCACGAAAAGCAGCTCATCCTTTTTAAAAACATAAGGAACCATTTTATGGGATGTCATTCCCTCAGTTCAAGTGTCTGTGCACTTCCTCGGGGCCTTCTCAGAGATCTTATTAAGGGGGGAAATGAAAAGGCCAACAAAAGGACCCCTTTTCTTTCCCTATTCCCAACATAATCCACCTCGGCCACAGGGCCAGTAGCATCCACACTGTCATAAATGCCAGCAATTAGAGAATTAGGCCATAAAACCACCCACTCAGGTATAAGAGCGCGGGCCTCCAGCTTTATTTAATGCATGCCATAAAGATCCTGTACTTCCTTCTTTCAGGCCTTCTTCACAACCAATGAAATGACAATAACAACAGAAAAGTAGACCTTTGCCTGCCTGCCTCATACTGATGTGATCAATGAAACCATCTGGGCCCAGGTGAAGGATTCAAGACTCCTTTTCCCTAATAAAGACTACGTTTCCTCTAGCAGACCACATTTAGATCCAGTACACAACAGGCTGCATTTTGAGCACTAGTATGATGGAAATTAAAGTGAAATGACATTTTCCGATTATTTTGCCTTCTTCTCAAACTACCGTAGAAGCCTAGCCAATTGCCAAATTTCTCAAGAAAGTCTAGACCCTATAGGGGTATTCCTAATTAACTCAATAATTTCTAGAACCTCCCTAAGTCTTTTCTAATGAAAAAAGTTCATTCAAATCTCTAAGTCAATGTTCATTCAGTTTGATACAATTCAGGAGCAATCAATCATTTCATTTGATTATCTTCACAACCTACCAGTCCACAAAAATCATGAGTCTGTGATTTACTCCATGATAAAACTATATTTATCAAACTTTAAAACAATCTAGGTAAGACCCAAACAAATACTTTTTCACAGTGAGTTCTTTCCTACTAGTGCCCAAGGGGTTAAAAATCTGATTAAAAATTACAGGTAGGTTATGTCAGACTCATTAGTAATTTAACCTTCCTTAATCCCTGAAAATAACATATGCAGACAACAGAAGTTCCCATCCTGGGGATCCTGGAATAAATTCCTACCAAAGTAGTGACAGTCACATAGCTTCTCCCTTTCTCAAAGGTCTATGCCACTGGGCTCTCCACCTTGGCAGCGGAAGAATGGAAAGACAAGATATTCACAAAAGGCCCTACCGAAGGCCTTCAAGTGAAGTGCTAGAAGGAAACTGAAGTCCTGTGCCAACACTAGTGGAATGTGGGCAGGCACAAAGAGATCTTAATTAGGAGACCTACAATTAAAACAGTGAGCCTCCGAGAGAGAGAGGCACTGCAGAGTGTTATATGCCTCAGAGCAAGCAAAGCACCCTCACCACCCCCTCTAGCTACAGGGCAAGGAAGGCAATGGGTATGGAGTGGGACTCTACACAGGTGCCCTACGGAAGGACAGCTTCAAGTGAGCAAAGATACGGAAATGGAGTCAAGATGGGGAGCATTTTCTCTTCTCAACTAGTAATCAGAAGGCAAATCACTATTTTGTGAATGATAATTTCCTACAAGAGCACTGTGCCTTAAGATCATTGAATGGAGGGGCGCCTGGGTGGCACAGCGGTTAAGCGTCTGCCTTCGGCTCAGGGCGTGATCCCGGCGTTATGGGATCGACCCACATCAGGCTCCTCCGCTAGGAGCCTGCTTCTTCCTCTCCCACTCCCCCTGCTTGTGTTCCCTCTCTCACTGGCTGTCTCTATCTCTGTCGAATAAATCAATAAAATCTTTAAAAAAAAAAAATCATTGAATGGAAGGAAGAGATGGGGACATGTCACATGGTTTGCAGTGAGAATGAAGAAACGTTCTGAAGACTACATTTCTGAGGCTCAGCATAAACCAAAGTCCTACATTTCAGAGCCTATTAACAGATGCTGCCTGCAACACAGGTACTGTCACTTTGGATTCCTAAATTCATTCATGCACAGAACTTTCCATTTAAAAGCTCACACACCTAAAGGAATACACCACCTAGACTGAAAATAACTTCCCTTTTGTAGTCAGGAATCCACGACATGGAAAACGTGAAACAAATTTAGTCAACCAAGAGGGCCTCTCAACACAAGGTAATGATTTGTATTTAAAATCTCATCTTCACTTTTCTTATAAATGAAATCGGTCAACTCCAGCAAAGAACTTTTTCCATACACTTCAGTCCTTATATTTTGTCCATGAATGAAAACTTGCCCACTAAGTCGAAATTTCTCTTCCCAACAATTATGCCAATTAAATGGGCAATGTACAAACTAATATTAAAAACTACCGAATAGGCTCACCGACTCTGACTCTTTAAAAAAACTCAGAATATGAAGTTCTGACCTGACCAAAAAAAATTACATAATAGAAAAGAATCAGAATACTGGAGCAGAAAAGATTCATGAGCTAATATTTAGCCTGACCTTTTCATTTAACAGATCAGATATTCAAGGTTAAAAGTGAATTGCCCAAGGTCCCATAACTGGTCAGTGACAGAGATGAGCACAAGGAGAGCCCTTGCCCACTGACTTCCACTCTGGGCCGCCTTCTACTCCCCTTGTGTTCTCTGCTTCATTTTCCCTCTGTCAAGCTCAGGATTACCTGTGAAGGCCATGAAAGAACAACTCCCCCTCTTGGTACATATGCCCAGTGAACATACAAAACAAAACCAAAAACAAAATCACAGATACTCTCCAACTACCCTCTGTCTACAGGAACATCATCTTTTCTAGGCCCAACCAAGAGTGTGCCTTAGTCCACCTCAACTAAACTGCCATTTCAAATAAAAACAAATAGAGACCAATGTTGCCATTCAGTTTCAATTTATATCTACTTAAAATGTGCCACGTTGTGATCAGCGTGGAAATTTTGCTTTTAACATTTCATGAGGTGGTAAGGAAGGTAAGTGGATTACGGAATTAATAAACAAATTAAACTAGTTGCTGATATATAAACCACTTGTGGGGTTTATATTAAAAACAGCTCAAATTCTAGTCAACAGGATGCTGTACCATGTTTATTTAGATGGCAAAGTATGGCGGCATTAACAGTACCTGAGACAGTCCTCAGAAAAGTGGGACAATATGGAGGGGAAAGGGCAGATGAGGAAGCAGACCTCTGTGATTTCCTACCGCACTCAGTAAAATCAAACTTAAATTCTACTTCCTGATTGTCACACAAAAAGCCCAAATAGAGGAGACCAGCAACACCTACATATTTTTTAAAATAATTCCATTCTGACAGAATTTGGTCACGAAGAACTCTTACATGTAGCTGTTACCCAGAGATATTCAGTCCAAGGGCAGTTAGGGACCGGTGGCAATGAAGGACAAGTCTCCCATGGCTAAAGGAGTTTAAACAGGGAAGTGATCTGGAAGTTCTACCCCCTTTCAACTACCTGAACTTACTAGTTCTGTAAGTATTAACTTACATTTTGTTATAAACAAGTTACAGTCATTATTCATTTAAAGCAAACCAGAATTTAAAGAGGCTAGACTCATTTTAGGTCACAAAACCATTTCTTCATGAATCCAGACAAGACTTGATACAGATCTGTGAGTGAATTCTAAGAAACAATCTTTAGAATTCTGTAAGTATGCCAGCCCAGGGGAACCCTGAACTTCCCTTTTGGAACTTTATCATTGATTTGTGAGAGTCTGTAACAAAATGCTTGGTTTCTACACTGAAAACTACCAGGTCAAAGGATCTAATCACTACTAAGTGATTTAGTCCTAAGCCATGCTATGGGGTAGCACTAATCAACGAATACCATCAACCCATACCAAACTGCTTCCAACTACCACATAAAAAGCTTACCACTGGAACAACAGCTCATTCAAACCCAATTCAGAAAAATTACTGAAGTTGAATGTAAGGAGTCAACCACTCTTCTCAGAGTAAAGTACGTTCAGGCAAAAGTTTAAAAGAAAAAAACAAGAACAACATATTAATATAATCTTATTTGAATTAACTGCAGTTACCTAACAGGCCTGACACTACATACTACTGCTCAGCAAAATAATGCCAGTGGATAAGGAAGTGTTAGCACCTGATTAAAACTTTAAAGGTGATTTGTCAAAGACCAACAGATAAAATATTCTGGTGCCCAGACATTAGGTCCCTGAATCCAGGTGGCTCTCTTTCTAACCAGTCTCTTGAAAAGCTACGATTGCAAGCTGTCAGCATAAAACTTTGCTTTTGAATATGTGATAACAACATTTGGAATGTGAACACTTCGTCCTTCGATACAAAATACATAAGCATGCTAAACAAGAAGAAAATACGTCTCAGGATCCCCTTAAAATAGACTAACTTCTCCTAATAAAGACTTTCTTATTATACTCAAATATACATGGGGCTAAAATTCTACATATAACCAGGCAAGTCTCAATTTTGAAAATAAGCAGGTAAATGAAATGTCAGTCTTTTTTTTTTTTTTTTTTTTTTTTGCTGCTGTATCTTTTAAAAAAGCAAAATCAACTCACATTTAAGCACCAACTCCATGCAAGTAACCTGAACGGTTCAGTCTTTTTGTCATGTATGAGGCCTTTGGTTCTCCAACTACATGGGATCTGTGTTGTTAGCTTAAAAAATACAGAATTGGCCTTTCAAAAAAAAATAATAATCTAGAGCAACCAATAAATAGTCTCAATCAACCCTGCTGACTGCAGCTGCCTTCTGAAGGCTGGGAAAAGGAGGTGGAGAGAGAGCAGAGAGAGGCAGGGAAGAGGGACGCTGCAGCTAGCTAGCTACATAGCAAGGAACACGCCCCCATCATGTCCTCCTTGCTCTGTCAGAAGGCGGGTTGTTGTCAGTCTCCTGATCAGGCTGCCTTAGAAACGATTTTAAAAGGGAGGCAGGAAGACTAACAACTAAAAAATGCCAGCTCCTTGAAAGGAGGGGCCAGGGTCTCTGGGACCTCCTCCCTCCCCTTCTTCCCAGGATCTTTCCGTATATCTAGAGGGGTGCAGGGCACAATAGGGGACAAGGGGTTTGCCCGGGACCAACGGCAGAGCACGCAGGAAACGGCTGGTTGTTATCTTTCCCTTTCTGTTTCAATCAAGAGCACTCCAGAGCAGCAACCCCCTACCCCCCCCTTCGCTTCAGCCCCTAGCAGCTGCTCTTCCTCCTCCTAGCATCCCCCATCTCATTCTCCCCCCTCCCCTACAATTCAAACTCCCCCTTCTGCATCCAATGGAAAACAAATGCGCAACGCCACTGGCTGAACCTGAACTCAACTTCCCTTCCCAGGGCAACTTTCCTTTTTGCTGAAGGGGGCTGAATAACGCTCATCAAGGCATCCCCATTCCTGACCCAGTACTAATGGGGAAGGAGCAAAGCTCTTGACCCCTTCATCCACCTCGGGTCCCCCTATAAGAATCAGATAACCCTAACTCCTCCTTCTAAGGAGTAACTTTGCTTCATACCCCCCCCTTTCTTCCAACCAAAAGCAACCACCACCACCAGCGTAATAAAGTAAAACTGTCCCTTATCTACTCTCCTCATCCCAACCCTGCTTCCCCCACCCCTTCCAAGCCCCAGGATTGGCCTAGGAAAAGGTGGATCAATAGTGAAATGACGGAGAAGAGAAGGGCAGGAGGGAGCTAGGGCTGGAGACTGCGTGCTCTCAGGCGCAGTGGGTGGGGTAGGAGAGCAGCTGCTTCCCCTGGGAGGATGCTGCCCAAGTCCCCCCACAAACACCTCCCCTCGCAGGGGCCCCCTTCCCCAGAGCTGGAGGGAAAGCCTGCCTCCTCTCCAGGGGGAATGGTGGAAAGCTGCTCCTCTCTGAGCCTAGGGGACAGTGGACTATTTTCCTCTCAAAGATGCCACTAATCCTTCATTCTAAAGGAGGGAAAGGGTGGAGTGAAGGTAGAGTAATTCCCTGCTACCAGTAGGCTAGAAACTGTAGCTCTGTAAAATGGGGGAAACAGACTGCTGTACGAGGAGATCACCGTTATCTCCAGAGGGAAAGGAGGGGAAGGGAGGCAAGGTGGAGAGGAAAGTAGATTTTTCCTGGCGGGGCAGGGAAGGAGGAGGGAGGATCTAGCTGCGTGGGGTGGGGGGTGGAGGATGGAGGGTGGAGGTGAAGGAAGGGGGAGTGGCTGGTAGTGCAGGGACCTGGCCCGGGGATGGGGCGAGGGTTCATCAGGTTTTCGGAAGCAAGGAGCTGGAAGGGACATCGGTCCCCAAGGGGTAGGAGAACGTGGCCCTAGATGAGGCCATCACCCGAGAGATGCCCAAGAGGAAAACTGCCCCAAGAGTAAAACATCTGCCCAGAGAGGGAGGCGGGGATGTGGCGGGATCAGGTCTCTAGGAGGGAGGGAGGGAGGAATCTTGCTCGGATGAGGTAATCTGTGAAAGGGAGGAGGGGTTCAGTCCCGGGATGGGAAACCCCGGCGAGGGGTCTGTGCCAAGGGATTTGGGGAAGGGTCAGGGGAAGGAAGGGGGGGGGGGCAAACGCCCTTAGCCAGATGGGTCCAAACCCCGGGGTGGGGGCGCCTGGGGGTCTGCACCCATGTACGGGGGTCCCAAGATGGGAGGGCCGTTTGCCCCGGGTCAGGGACCCAGGAGGGTCCCGGAATTGGGATGCTCCACAATCCCGGATGGGGGAGGGGAGGGGGCTCCGCAGAGGGTCGAGACCCCGGACCTGGGGGTTCCTCGCCCCCTTACCTCTCCGCTGCCGCCTCCCCCGCCGCTCTCCCCAAACACAGCCCGGAACCGGCGCAGGTTGGTGCCGATGGCGGCCGAGACCTGCAGCGCCGCGTCGAAGCCCGGGCCCACCCGGAGCAGGGCCGGCCCAGAGGAGGCTGAGGACGATGACGAAGACGAAGACGAGGCGGACGACGAAGAGGCTGCTGAGGCGGCGGCCGCTCCCCCTGGAACCCCAGCCCCGCTGCTTCCCGCCGCCGCCGCCGCGGCCGCCACAGCCGGGGGGGAGGGGGGCGCCCCGGGGCC